>NC_053027.1:113894274-113979274 GCF_003073215.2 Triticum urartu | reverse complement strand
CTTTACTCGTTCCATAACACATCATCCCGTGATCAACTCCTTGGTCACATTGTGCACATTATGATGATGTCCTACCAAGTGGGCCCAGAGATACCTCTCCGTTACACGGAGTGACAAATCCGAGTCTCGATTCGTGCCAACCCAACAGACACTTTCAGAGATACCCGTAGTGCACCTTTATAGCCACCCAGTTACATTGTGACGTTTGGTACACCCAAAGCATTCGTACGGTATCCGGGAGTTGCACAATCTCATGGTCTAAGGAAATGATACTTGACATTATAAAAGCTTTAGCATACGAACTACACGATCGTGTGCTAGGCTTAGTATTGGGTCTTATCCATCACATCATTCTCCTAATGATGTGATCCCATTATCAACGACATCCAATGTCCATGGTCAGGAAACCGTAACCATCTATTGATCAACGAGTTAGTCAACTAGAGGCTTACTAGCATGGATAATAAATGATTATCATGAACAAGGAAATATAATAATAACTAATTTATTATTGCCTCTAGGGCATATTTCCAACAGTCTCGCACTTGCACTAGAGTCAATAATCCAGTTCACATCGCTATTTGATTAACACTCAAGGTCACATCGCCATGTGACTAACACCCAAAGAGTTTACTAGAGTCAACTATCTAGTTCACATTACCATGTGATTAACACTCAATGAGTTCTATGTTTGATCATGTTATGCTTGTGAGAGATGTTATAGTCAACGGGTCTGCAACAATCAGATCCGCATGTACTCCGCAAAACTTTATGTCATATCATAGATGCTGCTACCACGTTCCACTTGGAGCTATTCCAAATGGTTGCTCCATTATACATATCCGGTTTTTCTACTCATAGTCATCCGGATAGGTGTTAAAGCTTGCATCGACGTAACTCTTAACGTCGAACTCTTTATCACCTCCATAACCGAGAAATATTTCCTTATTCCTCTAAGGATAATTTTGACCACTGTCCAGTTATCCACTCCTGGATCACCTTTGTACCCTCTTGCCAGACATGTGGCAAGGCACAAATCAGTTGTGGTACTCAGCATGGCATACCGTATAGAGCGTATGACAAAAGCATAGGGGACGACCTTCGTCCTTCCTCTTTCTTCTGCCGTGGTCAAGCTTTGATTCTTACTCAACTTCACACCTTACAACTAAGGTAAGAATCCCTTCTTTGACTGATCTATTTTGAACTCCTTCAAAATCATGTCAAGGTGTGCGTTCTTTGAAAGTATCATCAGGCG
This sequence comes from Triticum urartu, assembly GCF_003073215.2. Lineage (NCBI taxonomy): Eukaryota > Viridiplantae > Streptophyta > Magnoliopsida > Poales > Poaceae > Triticum > Triticum urartu. Next base: position 113,978,019 of record NC_053027.1, on the reverse strand, counting down.
TTTTGATCTATCTCTATAGATCTTGATGCCCAATATGTAAGCACCTTTATCCAGGTCTTCCTTTGAAAATCACTCTTCAAACAACCATTTATGCTTTCTAGAAATTCTACATTATTTCGGATCAACAATATATCATCCACATATACTTATCAGAAATGTTGCAGTGCTCCCACTCACTTTCTTGTAAATACAAGTTTCTAGCAAACATTGTATAAACCAAAAAGCTTTGATCACTCCATCAAGGCATATATTCCGACTCCGAGATGCTTGCTCTAGTCCATAGAAGGATCGCTGGAGCCAGCATACCTTTTAGCATCCTTAGGATCGACAAAACCTTTTATTGTATCACATACAACTTTTTCTTACGAAAACTGGTAAGAAAACTTGTTTTGACATCCATCTGTCATATTTCATAATCGAAAAATACAGCTAATGCTAACATGATTCCGACGGACTTAAGCATCGCTACGGGTGAGAAAATCTCATCGTAATCAACTCCTTGAACTTGTGAAAAGACCCTTTGACACAAGTCGAGCTTCATAGATGGTAACATTACCGTCCACGTCCGTCTTCTTCTTAAAGATCCATTTTATCTCAATGGCTTGCCGATCATCGGGCAAGTCCACCAAAGTCCATGCTTTGTTCTGATACATGGATCCTATCTCGGATTTCATGGCTTCTAACCATTTGTCGGAATATGGGCCCACCATCGCTTCTCCATAGCTCGTAGGTTCATTGTTGTCCAACATGATATCTAAGACAGGATCACCGTACCACTCAGGAGTAGTACATATCCTTGTCGACCTACGAGGTTCGATAGCAACTTGATCCAAAGCTTCATGATCACTATCATTAACTTCCTCTTCAACCGACTTTCCGTGTTGCACCACTTTCCGGTTGAAGTAGAGGTTCAACAACCTCATCAAGTTGTATCTTCCTCCCACTCAATTCTTTCGAGAGAAACTCCTTCTCGAGAAAGGACCCGTTCTTAGCAACAAACACTTTGCCCTCGGATCTGAGATAGAAGGTATACCCAACTATTACCTTTGGGTATCCTATGGAGATGTATTTGACCACTTTGGGTTCGAGATTTTTCGGCTGAAGCCTTAAGCATCGCAGCACCAAATATTAAGAAACGACAACTTTGGTTTCTCGCCAAACCAATGTTCATACGACGTCGTCTCAACGGACTTAGATGGTGCCTATCTAAAGTGAATGCAACTGTCTCTAACACATAACCTCAAAATGATAGCGGTAGATCAGTAAGAGACATCATAGATCGCACCATATCTCATAAGGTTCGATTACGACGTCCGGACACACCATTTACGCTGTGGTGTTCTAGGTGGTGTCAACTGTGAAACAATTTCACAATGTGTTAAGTGATTGCCAAACTCATAACTCAGAAATTCTCCATCGATCAGATTGTAGGAATTTGATCTTCTTGTTATGATGGTTCTTAATTTCACTCTGAAATTGCTTGAACTTTTCAAACGTTTCAGACTTGTGCTTCATTAAGTAAATATACCCATATCTACTCAAATCGTTAGTGAAGATGAGAAAATAGCAATGTCCACCGCACGCCTCAATTCTTATTGGCTCACACACATCAGCATGTACAATTTCCAACAAGTCACTTGCCCGTTTCATTGTACCTGAAAACGGGGTCTTAGTCATCCTGCCCATGAGGCATGGCTCGCATGTGTCAAGCGATTCAAAATCAAGTGACTCCAAACATCCATCGACATGGAGTTTCTTCATGCATCTCACGCCAATATGACCTAAGCGGCAGTGCCACAAGAAAGTGGTACTATCATTATTAACTCTACATCTTTAGGCGTGAACATGTGTATTACCAAGACCGAGATTCAATGAACCATTCACATAGGGTGCATGACCATGAAAGGTATTATTCATGTAAATAGAATAACCATTATTCTCTAACTTAAATGAATAACCGTACTGCAATGAACATGATCTAATCATATTCATGCTCAACATAGACACCTGATAACATTTATCTAGGTTCAATACTAATCTCGAAGGCAGATGGAGCGTGCGATGGTGATCTCATCAACTTTGGAAACACTTCCAACACACATCGTCACCTCGCCCTTAGCCAGTCTTCGTTTAGTCCATAGCTTTTGCTTCAAGTCACCAATAATAGCAATTGAACCGGTATCCAATACCCAGGTGCTACCAGGAGTACTGGTAAGGTACACATTAATAACACGTATATACTTTGTTGAAGTTGCCAGCCTTCTTATCTACCATGCATTTGGGGTAGTTCCGCTACCAGTGACCATTCCCCTTTACAATAGAAGCACATAGTCTCGGGTTTGGGTTCAACCTTGGGATCCTTCACTTGAGCGGAAACTGGTTTGCCATTCATGAAGTTTCCCTTCTAGCCCTTGCCCTTCTTGAAACCAGTGGTCTTGTTAAACCATCAACACTTGATGGTCCTTCTTGATTTCTACCTTTTTGCGGTCTTAAGCACGGCGAACAGCTCCGGGATCATCTCCATACCTTGCATGTCATAGTTCATCACGAAGATCTAGTAGCTTAGTGATAGTGACTAGAGAACTCTATCAATCACTATCTTATCTGTAAGTTTAACTCCCACTTGATTCAAGTGATTGTAGCACCCAGACATTCTGAGCTCATGCTCACTTGCTGAGCTATTCTCCTCCATCTTGTAGGCAAAGAACTTGTCAGAGGTCTCATACCTCTCAACACGGGCATGAGCCTGAAATCCAAATTTCAGCTCTTGGAACATCTCATATGTTCTATGGCGTTCAAAACATCATTGGAATCCCGATTCTAAGCCATAAAGTATGGTGTACTTAACTATCAAGTAGTCATCAGGACGTATCTGTCAGATGTTCATAACATCCACAGACGACGCTGGAGGGGTTGGCACACTGAGCGGTGCATCAAAGACATAAGCCTTCTGTGTAGAAGTGAGGACACTCCTCAGGCAACGGACCTAGTCCGCATCATTGCTTACAATATCTTTCAACTTAATCTTTCTCTAGGAACGTATTGAAACAGGGAGCTACAACGCGAGCTATTGATCTACAACCCTTTTTGCAAAGACAACTTAGACTATTGTTCATGATAAATAAGTTCATCTAATCAAATTATATAATGAACTCCCACTCAGATAGACATCCCTCTAGCCATCTAAGTGATACATGATCCGAGTCAACTAGGCCGTGTCCGATCATCACGTGAGATGGACTAGTCATCATCGGTGAACATCCTCATGTTGATCGTATCTTCTATACGACTCATGTTTGACCTTTCAGTCTTCCGTGTTCTGAGGCCATGTCTGTACATGCTAGGCTCATCAAGTCAACCTAAGTGTATTGCATGTGTAAATTGGCTTACACCCGTTGTATTCGAACGTTAGAATCTATCACACCCGATCATCACGTGGTGCTTCAAAACAACGAACCTTTGCAACGGTGCACAGTTAGGGGTGACACTTTCTTGAAATTATTGCGAGGGATCATCTTATTTAAGCTACTGTCGATCTAAGAAAATAAAATGTAAAACATGATAAACATCACATCCAATCAAATAGTGACATGATATGGCCAATATCATTTTGCTCCTTTTGATCTCCATCTTTGGGGCGCCATGATCATCATCGTCACCGGCATGACACCATGATCTCCATCATCATGATCTCCATCATCGTGTCTTCGTGAAGTTGTCTCGCCAACTATTACTTCTACTACTATGGCTAACGTTTAGCAATAAAGTAAAGTAATTACATGACGTTTATGTTGACACGCAAGTCATAAATAATTTAAGACGACTCCTATGGCTCCTGCCGATTGTCATACTCATCGACATGCAAGTCATGATTCCTATTACAAGAACATGATCAATCTCATACATCACATATATCATTCATCACATCCTTTTGGCCATATCACATCACACGGCATATGCTGCAAAAACAAGTTAGACGTGGCTGCTATAGGTTTCTTAGCAAGAACGTTTCTTACCTACGCCAAAACCACAACGTGATATGCCAATTTCTATTTACCCTTCATAAGGAACCTTTTCATCGAATCCGATCCGACTAAAGTGGGAGAGACAGACACCCGCTAGCCACCTTATGCAACTAGTGCATGTCGGTCGGTGGAACCTATCTCACGTAAGAGTACGTGTAAGGTCGGTCCGGGCCGCTTCATCCCATGATGCCACCTAATCAAGATAAGACTAGTAACGGCAAGTAAATTGACAAAATCGACGCCCACAACAACTTGTGTTCTACTTGTGCATAGAAACTACGCATAGACCTAGCTCATGATGCCACTGTAGGGGATCGTAGCAGAAATTTAAAATTTTCTACGCATCACCAAGATCAATCTATGGAGTAATATAGCAACGAGGGGAAGGGGAGTGCATCTACATACCCTTGTAGATCGCTAAGCGGAAGTGTTGCAAGAACGCGGATGAGGTAGTCGTACTCGTGGCGATTCAGATCGCGGTCGATTCTGATCTAAGCACCGAACAACAGCGCCGCTGCGTTCAACACACGTGCAGCCCGGTGACGTCTCCCATGCTTTGATCCAACAAGGAGAGAGGGAGAGGTTGGGGAAGGCGCCGTCCAGCAGCAGCACGACGGCGTGGTGGTGGTGGAGGAGCATGGTACTCCTGCAGGGCTTCGCCAAGCACTACGAGAGACGAGGAGGGAGAGAGGTAGGGCTGCGCCTTGGGAGAGAGATACTCGCGTGTTAGGCAGCCCCCAAAACCTCCACTATATATAGGGGGAGGCGAGGGGCTGCGCCCCCACCTAGGGTTCCCTCCCTAGGGGTGGCGGCAACCCCCAGATCCCATCTGGGTGGCGGCCAAGGGTTAGAGAGAGGGGGCGCACCTAGGGTGGCCCTTAGGGCCCATCTGCCCCTAGGGTTTGCCCCCTCTCCTCTTGAGGGCGCCTTGGGCCTTGGTGGGAGTCGCCCCAGCCCACCTAGGGGCCGGTCCCTTCCCACTCTTGGCCCACGAAAGCCTCCGGGGCTGGTGGCACCTCCCGGTGGACCCCCGGAACCCTTCCGGTGGTCCCTGTACATTACCGGTGATGCCCGGAACACTTCCGGTGGCCAAATCCACACTTCCTATATATCAATCTTTACCTCCGGAACTCCTCGTCACGTCCGGGATCTCATCCGGGACTCAGAACAACATTGAGTAACCGCATACATACTTTCCCTATAACCCTAGCGTCATCGAACCTTAAGTGTGTAGACCCTATGGGTTCGGGAATCATGAAGACATGACCGAGACATCTCTCTGGTCAATAACCAACAGCGGGATCTGGATAACCATGTTAGCTCCCACATGTTCCACGATGATCTCATCAGATGAACCATGATGTCAAGGATTCAATCAATCTCGTATACAATTCCTTTTGTCTACTGGTATGATACTTGCCCGAGATTCGATCATCGGTATCCCGATACCTTGTTCCATCTCGTTACTGGCAAGTCTCTTTACTTGTTCCGTAACACATCATCCCGTGATCAACTCCTTGGTCACATTGTGCACATTATGATGATGTCCTATCGAGTGGGCTCAGAGATACCTCTCCGTTACACGGAGTGACAAATCCTAGTCTCGATTCGTGCCAACCCAAGAGACACTTTTGGAGATACCCGTAGTGCACCTTTATAGCCACCTAGTTATGTTGTGACGTTTGGTACACCCAAAGCATTCCTATGGTATCCGGGAGTTGCACAATCTCATGGTCTAAGGAAATGATACTTGACATTAGAAAAGCTTTAGCATACGAACTACACTATCTTGTGCTAGGCTTAGGATTGGGTCTTGTCCATCACATCATTCTCCTAATGATGTGATCCCGTTATCAACGACATCCAATGTCCATGGTCAGGAAACCGTAACCATCTATTGATCAACGAGCTAGTCAACTAGAGGCTTACTAGGGACATGGTGTTGTCTATGTATCCACACATGTATCTGAGTTTCCTATCAATACAATTCTAGCATGGATAATAAACGATTATCATGAACCAGGAAATATAATAATAACTAATTTATTATTGCCTCTAGGGCATATTTCCAACAGTTCAATATCGTTACTGGCAAGTCTCTTTACTCGTTCCGTAATGCATCATCCCGCAACTAACTCATTAGTCATATTGCTCGCAAGGCTTATAGTGATGTGCATTACTGAGAGGGCCCAGAGACACCTCTCCGATAGACGGAGTGACAAATCCTTATCTCAATCTATGCCAACTCAACAAACACCATTGGAGACACCTCTAGAGCATCTTTGTAATCACCCAGTTACGTTGTGTCGTTTGATAGCACACAAGGTGTTCCTCCGGTATTCGGGAGTTGCATAATCTCATACTCAGAGGAACATGTATAAGTCATGAAGAAAGCAGTAGCAATAAAACTGAACGATCATTATGCTAAGCTAACATATGGGTCTTATCCATCACATAATTCTCTAATGATGTGATCCCATACATCAAATGACAAGACATGACCATGGTTAGGAAACTTAACCATCTTTCGTTAACGAGCTAGTCAAGTAGAGGCATACTAGGGACACTGTTTGTCTACGTATTCACACATGTATTAAGTTTCCGGTTAATACAATTCTAGCATGAATAATAAACATTTATCAAGATATAAGGAAATATAAATAACAACTTTATTATTGCCTCTAGGGCCTATTTCCTTCAGTCTCTCACTTGCACTAGAGTCAATAATCTAGTTCACATCGTCATGTGATTTAACACCAATAGTTCACATCTTTATGTGATTAGTTCACATCTCCATGTGACTAACACCCAAAGGGTTTACTAGAGTCAATAATCACATCGCTATGTGATTAACACCCAAAGAGTGATCATATTTTGCTTGTGAGAGAAATTTAGTCAACAGGTCTGCCACATTCAGAGTCGTATGTATTTTGCAAATTTTCTATGTCTACAATGTTTTGCATGGAGCTACTCTAGCTAATTACTCCCACTTTCAATATGTACCTAGATCAAGATTTAGAGTCATCCAGATAGGTGTCAAAGCTTGCATCGACAAAACTCTTTATGATGAACTCTTTGCCACCTCCATAACCGAGAACATTTCCTTATTCCACTAAGGATATTTTTGACCGATGTCCAGTGATCCACTCCTGGATCACTATTGTACCTCTTGCCAAACTTATGGTGAGGTATACAATAGGTCTGGTACACAGCATAGCATTGTTTGTAAAACCTATGAATGATGCATAGGGAATGACTTTTCATTCTCTTTCTATTTTCTGTCATGGTCGGATTTTGAGTCTTTACTCAACTTCACACCTTGCAACACACGCAAGAACTCCTTCTTTGACTGTTCCATTTTGAACTACTTCAAAATCTTGTCAAGGTATGTACTCATTAAAAATATATCAAGCGTGTTGATCTATCTCTATAGATCTTGATGCTCAATATGTAAGTAGCTTCACCGAGGTCTTTCTTTAGAAAACTCCTTTCAAACATTCCTTTATGCTTTCTAGAAAATTCTACATTATTTCCGATCAACAATATGTCATTCACATATACTTATCAGAAACGTTGTAGTGCTCCCACTCACTTTCTTGTAAATACAGGCTTCACCGCAAGTCTGTATAAAACCATATGCTTTGATCACTTTATCAAAGCATATATTCCAACTTCGAGATGCTTGCACTAGTCCATAGATGGATCGCTGGAGCTTGCTCACTTTGTTAGTACCTTTAGGATCGACAAAACCTTCTGGTTGCATCATATACAACTCTTCTTTAAGAAATCCATTAAGGAATGCAGTTTTGACATCCATTTGCCAGATTTCATAAAATGCGGCAAATGCTAACATGATTCGGACATACTTTTAAGCATCGATACGAGTGAGAAAATCTCATCGCAGTCAACACCTTGAACTTGTCAAAAACATTTTGCAACAGTTCCAGCTTTATAGATAGTAACACTACTATCAGCGTCTGTCCTCCTCTTGAAGATCCATTTATTCTCAACGACTCACCGATCATCGAGCAAGTCAATCAAAGTCCATATTTTGTTCTCATACATGGATCCCATCTCAGATTTCATGGCCTAAGGCCATTTTGCGGAATCTGGGCTCATCATCGCTTCCTCATAGTTCGTAGGTTCACCATGGTAAATTAACATGACTTCCAGAATAGGATTACTGTCATGGTTTTGTCACGGCAGATGTCCTAGAGAAAGGACTTAGTCGTGGAGCCATCGCGACGGGTTAGCTTGAAGGGGTTAAAGCGGACACGGGGACGCATTAGAGTTTATACTAGTTCAGCCCCTTCAATGAAGGTAAAAGCCTACGTCTAGTTGTGATGGAATTGATGGGGTTTCGATGACTAGGGAGCAAACAAGCTTCGCCTATGTCTCGAGCTGTTGTCTGTCGTCGTTGAACCGCCGCCGGGTCGTCCCGTTATATACGCGGGTGACGCCTGTTGGTTCACAGGGTCCCAACACCAGTCGATATTCGTATCCGGGTTGGTCTCTCCTTATTCCTAACTTACAGTACAAGTTTATATACAAATACCGGTTTACAGCTACAAGTTTTGAACCGACTACGGGCCTTAGGCCCTCATCTGCCTTCTTGGGCTTTAGCACTCTTGAACTACTGATGAAGTTAACCCGGCCCAGATAGGCCGGTTTACGCCCAGCAGTAATATCCCCAACATTAGGCCCCAGATTGATTTGAACGGGTTCATGTCAATCCTTTAACAAAAGCTTCATCTTCAACATCTTCTCATAAATTGGTAAACCTCCATGATGTCATCTTCTCTGATTGCTATAAACCGGAGTGACGTCACCTGTCATAACGATGCTATCCATTATGCTTCTTTGTTTAATAGATCTGCGGAAATCGAGGCGACAGCTCCATTTCATGGCCCCTTGATTGTCGCGCCTGACACATGTCCTTTTGCCTTATAAATAGGACCGAAGGGTCATTTCCTTTCTCTTTCCCTTCGGCCCCTTCTGCTTCGTCTTCCTCGCATCGCCCAGCTTCAGAGCTCCGCCGCCACCGTCGACCTCTGCCTCAACCTTTGGCCGCTGCATCAACCTGGGCGCACCAGAGCATCGCGGCAACCTTCCGCGTCTTCCTCAGCTCCAGTAAATCTTCTATCCTTTACCCTGCAGATCTGCTCTAGGGTTTCACAGTTCTTCAGTGTTCATCGTCTGCCTCTTGCTCATACGATAGATCTTTAGATGAATCCGCAAATCTTTATTCTGTGCAATGGGAGTTGTTTAACCTTCGCCTTCACTTACGCATCTCAAAACCATAGATCTATATGTACGTTTTGCTCATTGATTCGGTACTGCTCCTTTTGAACCTCTGAATATTCATCTCTTTTCTGAACTTGCTTCAGATCCAGCGCTGTAGAGAAATCTTGTGAAATCTGTTTCTGCATACTTATCCATCAGCAATCTCAGCTGTTTCAATGCTTAGATCAGGCGGTTTAACCTTGTAGAAAAATTTGCCAAACCGGTATATACCATTAGTCCCCTTGTTGAACCGCCAGATGTTGTTGCTTCATAAAACTCCGGTTCAGATAGATCTGTCTCCCGTTTAACATTGCACATACCAATGTACCTTGATCAATGCATTTTTGAACCGGGATTTTCTACCTTGTAGATTTCATCATGGCCAAGCAAGTATATGAGTGCAATTGGGTTCCTTCTCGCGTCACAGAGGCTTAGCTGGACGATTTAGTCCTGATCGGCGCTTTAGGCAGCAAAGATACCATCCATTGGAGGGCTCCTAGCAAAGAATGCCCTCCCACACCTCAAGAAGGAGAGATCGTTGTTTTCGTAGATCACTTAGCCCGGGGCTTTAAGCCGCCCGGTTCTAAATTTTACCGGGATGTTTTAGCCGATTTCCAACTCCATCCACAAGACACTGGCCCCAACTCTGTTACAAATATGTGTCACTTCCAAGTGCTCTGTGAGGCGTTCTTTCAAGAGGAGCCCACAGTGGAATTGTTCAAAGACCTTTTCCATCTAAACCGCCGTACTGAGTTTACTGACGGCTCCAATACGGAGTTGGGTGGCGTGGCGATCCAGAAAAGGAAAGAGGTCACATACCCTCATGCCAAACTGCACAGCCACCCCAAAGAGTCGAATCAGACATGGTTCTATTGCAAAGACACCTCCCCTGCTGGTGAGAATCCCTTGCCTGGCTTTCGTCCGGAGCAGCTCAGCAATACACACCCTTTTCCGCAAAGATTAACTGCCCAGGAGAGAAGCAAATATGCTCCTCAACTGTCGAAGCTCAGAGCCTTTATGGCCAATGGTTTAACAGGGGTTGATCTCGCTCGCTGTTGGATATCATGGAGCATACTGCCCCTTAGTCAGCGCTCCGGTTTGATGTGCGAGTATACTAGCAGTGTTGATGACCCACTGCGACATTCCAAAATCCAGCTCACCGATGAAGAAATCACAGCGGCTGTGAATAAGATGCTGAATGAACCGGAACACATCTGTGCTAAAAACGGCCTGCTTCCCTTCTGTGCCACCAACAAACCGCCAGCCGTAAGACTTTGATTTTTCTTTTTGTTGAATCTGTTATTGATATATCTGGTCATTGTTTAATATCAGTGTCTGTGTAATCAGGGCAATGATCCGTTTTGGAGCAAGAAACTGCCGCAGGAGAAACCAGAAAAACCAGACAAACCGGAAAGAGCAACCCGACAAAAGACTGAAGCTGTGAAGAAGGCTGCCCATAGGAAAAGAACCACTGCATCCTCTAATCCGGCCCCTGATGATGATGTGGATAATCCGGACCTTGAGGTAGAGCTTGACTCACTTGGCTTATTTTTCATGCGTCTTATTGATGATGATATTTGTCAGGATGATGCCGAAGCCAGCCACGCTGATGCTGCAGAGGTAATTATTCTCTCTTCCGATTCAGAACCTTTGCCTTCACTAAAAATCCGTCAGGCAAACCGGAAAGTTAAATTTTCTCATCCTCTTGCTTATTTGGATCCCAAATTTCTTATGAAGACCCAACAGCACGAAGCTCGTCGCACAACCCGGCACAGCGGCCAGGTAGTTACCTCCGCCGGTTTACCGAACAGTCCGGTTCAGAAACGCCGTTCAGAGGTCTCTAATTTGCTTGTCAGTGCTTGTCCTAAAGCGGGCTGCTTTCGTCAACCTCTTAATCCATCTGACTCCGATTACCAGGTTACTTCCCACTCATCTTCTGGCGAGTCATCAGCTACTCAGCTGCCACCGCTCAAAATGGTGCTTGGGTAAGCTATACTTATCATAATATTTGCAGCACATCGCCTTGGAACATATGCTGTATTTGATTTTGTTATTCCTTTCAGGGCCAAACCTAGGCCAAGCAAGAAGGCTCGCCTGGACAAAGCGGTCGAAGAAGATGCCGTCCTTGAACCGGGCAAGACACCAGATCTTGAAGCGGCTATTCCTGAGGATATACCCAATGATCCACCGCAGCAAGACGACGATCTTATTGCTGAAGAGAGACCTATTGATGCCTCAAGTCCTGTCAATCAGCCCACAAGCTCCATCCGCATTGAGAAATCCACCGGTCCAGCAAAGCCTACTGACAAGCCAACAGCCCCAGTGCAAACCGGGGATACCAAGGACGATGAGGTTGTCATTACTGGCACTGGCCATACCGAGCCAAGCAATCCTGTCGATTTGAAACATTCTGCCAAGGAAGAATTTGTTGCCTTTGGCAAAGGCAAGTGGAATGCTGATCTGGCGACTTACGCTGCTCTGAACGCCCAAGATATATATTCCTGCTACCTGAACCGGCTGTATACCAGTCATGACTATGAAGCCGGTCTGGTTAATATGATGAAAGATAAATATGAGGTAACTTTCATATGCTCTTTCCTGCTTGTATGCTTCAATTCGTGCTGACTCTCCTAGCCCCCAAGGGCCGGTTTGTAATCTTCTTTCAAACCGGGACTTACTAATATAAATCTTAATGCTTTAAAATTCGCTGATGTAGCCCCCAAGGGCCGGTTCAACTTAGCGTAGTTAAACCGGTACTTTAAGTAATTGAGATTGCCGCATCAGAATATATACGAGCAAATAGCCATTAGCCCCAAGTGCCAAGTTGAATACTTGTATTGATCTTGGGACTTTGTAAGCAATTGAAAGATGAAGATCGAATATGCATTAGCCCCCAAGTGCCAAGTGCATAACTTGTTATGTGGTTGGTACTTCAATCCTTGTACCGTTTTGTTGAAGCATATAACTGTCTGCATGCAGGCTGAGCTGAAGACGAAAGAAAGCCAAGTCGCCGATCTCCAAGAAAACCTGAAAACCCAACAAGCTGAAACCTCCAAAGCAAAAGAGGAATTAGCCAGCGCTTTAAGCGCCATGGAACAGCTTAAGGAGAGCTTCAAGAAGAAGCGGGCGGATTGGGCACTGAAAAGTCCACTTTAATCAAACGAGCAGAGGATGCCGAGGCTGCACTAAAACCGGTGGCGGATGAACTGACCAGCATGAAGCGGCACGTGCATGCCATGACCACTGCTATCTTCGGTAAGCCAGTTTGACTTCTAAATTGACTCGGCCTTCTTACAGAGCTGCCGGTTTAACCCTTTATGATATTTCAGGGACACACATTGGTCACTTGGGGTTAGATGTGCGGAAGAAATTGAAAGCCGCCTATACGTTGGTCGAACAATTGTACACTGGTGCACAGCGGATCATCTGTACCGCATCCCACAACAAACCGGCACCCACTTTGATTCAAGACACTCTGATGAAACTGTTGGTGCCTCCTGCCCGGGTTGAAGAGCTGAAGAAATCTGCTGCTCGAACCGGTGCGATCAATGCCTTAATCCGGGCAAAAGCCCGGGTGCCGGATTTTGATCCTATTGAAGCGGCTCAGGGCTATCCCAGCTTGAAGGAAGATGGGTCAGAGTTTGGTGAAGCGGATCTGCGAGCAATAAACCAGGAGGTGCCTTCGCTAGCTTGCCAATTGGCTGAAGAAGCAGACTTGTCTCATTATCAAGCCCAATATGACACTTAGAACAAGCGAATAGCTGCACCAATTCATGAATCGGAAAATCTTATCCCTCCAATCCGTAAGCATACTTACGCTCCTGATATTGACCCGTCATTGTTGATCCATGATGAAGCTGTTTTTCAAGCATTAATGGGAATCGACTGGACAACTGTTGATTTCCAGCCCCTGGGTAGAGAAACTGAAGCTAAAGCGGCGCAGGATGACCCACAACCATCAGGCCAGGCTGGTGACCAAGCTTGAATCGGAAGCCGGTTTAAAACTGCTTCTCCTTTGCAAGAAACAATGAACTTATTGTGGGCACCGTGTTGCCGTGTAATAGGCTAGCTGATACTTTAAATGTTGATATGCCTCCGTGCATAATTTGCTCTTCCTTTGGGTGATGAACTTGCCAAAGTACTTTCTGCAATAAAAAATCTTCAAGTGCCACCGCGGTTGTACCGTCAGGCGGAATATGATGTCTGCATACATGAAATCGAAACATCCGATTTTTTTAAGTATATGACCAAATTTTTGAGATACATAATACTTGCCATCGTTGAACATGAAGTTGGCTCGGCCAATCTTGAAGCGGAGTTTTATAAACCCACACTGTTGGAGGAGATAGCAGCTCCCATATATATATGACGCCGGTTTACCATGTAAATCGTATCGGGTTATAATAAACACCGTGTTACTCCATAAGAGGATGTTAACAAAAAAGATCAAACTGGGAAAATAGTCTCCGGATTGAAGTGAACCGTGTTCTGTCAATTGACAGTATGAACCGGTTGAAAACTTTGTCGGTTTAAAGAACGCAATAAAAAGAAAGAAGTATCTTGCAAAGAAAAGTGTGAAGCAAATGCAATGACAAAACCGTTTGCAAAAAAGGTTTATTTGAGCTGATGAGATGGCGTTACCATGGTCGAACAAGACCAAGCTCCCATTAGGTGTAACTATGGTTCTAGTCAGCCAGGTCCCCAAATGAAACCGTGGCATTTATGCCGATCAAGTGGCATGGCAATGGTTCGGGTTCGACCAAGCCCCCAAGTGATTCTGTGGCCTTAAGCCGATCAAGAGGCATGACTGGTTCAGACGTGACCAAGTCCCCAAGTGATCTGGTGGCTCTCGCCTATCAAGAGGTATGGTATTGGTTCGGACACGACCAAACCCCCAAGTGATATAACATGATGCTTTTAAAAAGCTAACTCAAGGGGTAAACCGGAGGCCGCTTCAGAACAACTCCGTGTAACCACACATGATGTAAAAGAACAGATACCCCGCTTTAGCTGAGGTTCCGGTTTATTATATTTAATCATAATATATACATCGCCGTAATATGTACATAAGTAGAGCCAATGGCTCAGGTATAGTAAGGCCGAAGATGAGCTATGTTCCACGGCCTATTGGTCTCCTCCTCTGATGTACGTGAGTCCTTATGCTCTCGAATATCGATCAGATAGTATGGCCCATTGTGCAGATTCTTGCTGACCACGAAAGGCCCCTCCCAAGGTGGGGATAGCTTATGCATATCAGTCTGATCTTGGATGAGCCGAAGCACCAAATCTCCTTCCTGAAAGGTTCTGGTTCTGACTCGGCGACTGTGATAAAGACGAAGATCCTGTTGGTAAATCGCCGATCGGGCGGCTGCTATGTCACGCTCTTCATCCAACCGGTCCAAAGCATCTTGTCGTGCTGTCTCGTTGTCCGCTTCAATGTAAGCCGTCACACGAGGTCAATCATGACGGATATCACTAGGGAGAACCGCCTCCGCTCCATAAACCATGAAGAACGGTGTGTATCCTGTTGATCTGTTGGGTGTTGTATTGATGCTCCATAACACAGATGGTAATTCTTCTAGCCAACAACCTGGCGTTCTCTGCAAAGGAACCATGAGCCGGGGCTTGATGCCTCTCAAGATCTCTTGATTAGCCCTTTCTGCTTGACCATTGGACTATGGGTGTGCCACTGATGAAACATCGAGCCGGATATGCTCCCGTTCGCAGAACTCCTTCATGGCACCTTTGGACAAATTGGTACCATTATCTGTGATGATACTGTGTGGAAAGTCAAACCGGAAAATCACTTTTTTGATGAACTGAACCGCCATGGCCGCATCACACTTACTAACAGGTTCTGCCTCCACCCACTTTGTAAACTTGTCAACCGCCACCAGGAGGTGGGTCTTCTTATCTTTGGACCTTTTGAAAGGCCCAACCATATCCAGCCCCCAAGTCGCAAACGGCCAAGTAATTGGAATCATTCTCAATTCTTGAGCCGGTACATGAGCACGTCTTGAAAACCTTGGGCAACCACCACATCGTCTGACCAGATCCTCCGCATCAGCATGAGCAGTTAACCAATAGAAGCCATGGCGAAACCTTTAGCCACCAGAGACTTTGAACCAGCATGGTGACCACAATCTCCTTCGTGGATCTCCCGCAAAATTTCACGGCCTTCTTCAGGAGACACACAGCGTTGAAATGCTCCTGACACACTGCAATGCTGCAACTCGCCATTGATAATAGTCATGGACTTGGATTGCCGGATTATCTGTCGGGCCAGAGTCTCATCCTCTGGTAACTCTCCCCGGTTCTTGTACGCCAGGTAAGGAAGCGTCCAATCCGGAATAACATGAAGAGCTGCCACCAATTGAGCCTCCGGATCAGGAATAGCCAAATCTGCTTCACCAGGGATCTTGACCGACGGGTTGTGCAGCACATCCAGAAAAACATTGGGCGGGACCGGTTTGCGCTGAGAGCCCAGCCGGCTTAAAGCGTCCGCCGCTTCATTTTTCCGCCGGTCCACGTGGTCCACCTGATAGCCTTTAAAATGACCTGCAACAATATCCACCTCACGACGATATGCTGCCATGAGTGGGTCCTTGGAGTCCCAAGTGCCGGACACTTGCTGAGCCACGAGGTCCGAGTCACCGAAACACTTAACTCAACTTAGATTCATCTCCTTAGCCATCCGGAGACCATGGAGCAAGGCTTCATACTCAGCTGCATTGTTAGTACAAGGGAACATTAAACGGAGAACATAACAAAACTTATCACCTCGTGGGGAAGTTAATACGACTCCAGCCCCCGAGCCTTCCAATTGCCTGGATCCGTCAAAATGGATGGTCCAATATGTGTGATCCGGCTTTTCTTCAGGTGCTTGCATTTCCGTCCAATCATTGATAAAATCAACAAGTGCTTGAGACTTAACCGCCGTCCGAGGCACATACTTCAAATCGTGCGGCCCAAGCTCTATAGCCCACTTGGCAATCCGGCTAGTTGCTTCCCGGTTCTGGATGATATCCCCCAAAGGAGCAGAACTGACCACCGTAATTGGATGCCCTTGGAAGTATTGTTTAAGCTTCCGGCTTGCCATAAAAACTCCATACACCAGCTTCTGCCAATGCGGATACCTTTGCTTGGACTCAATGAGTACCTCGCTGATATAATAGACTGGACGTTGAACCGGATGCTCCTTACCTGCCTCCTTTCGCTCCACCACAATAGCCACGCTGACCGCCCGAGCATTAGCAGCAACATATAGCAGTAATGGCTCCTTGTCAATGGGAGCGGCAAGCACAGGCGGATTGACCAATTTCCGCTTTAAGTCCTCAAATGC
Organism: Triticum urartu; assembly: GCF_003073215.2. Lineage (NCBI taxonomy): Eukaryota > Viridiplantae > Streptophyta > Magnoliopsida > Poales > Poaceae > Triticum > Triticum urartu. The sequence goes on along the minus strand of NC_053027.1, from coordinate 113,961,369 downwards.
TTCATCAGCAGCAGAACTCCAGACAAACTAATCCATCTTCTTCAACATCTGATACAAAGGGATTGCCTTCTCACCAAGACGACTGATAAACCGGCTTAATGCGGCAATCCGGCCTGCCAGGCGTTGAACATCATTGATACACTTCAGTTTAGCCAGGGAGGTGATGGCTGTGATCTTCTCCGGATTAGCCTCAATTCCCCTATTGGACACCAGAAAGCCCAATAACTTGCCCGCCGGTACACCAAAGACGCACTTGTCCGGATTAAGCATCATCTTGTATGTCCTCATGTTATCAAAGGTTTCCTTCAAATCACCAATCAGAGTCTCCTTCTCCCTGGATTTAACCACGATATCATCCATGTAAGCATGTACATTACGGCCAATCTGTTTGTGTAGACAATTTTGCACACAACGTTGATAAGTTGCCTGGGCACTCTTGAGCCCAAAGGGCATAGACACATAGCAGACGGCTCCAAAGGGAGTTATGAATGCCGTCTTCTCCTGGTCCTTAACTGCCATTTTGATCTGATGATAGCCGGAATATGCATCCAAAAAACTTAAACGCTCACAACCCACCGTAGCATCAATAATTTGATCAATACGGGGGGGGGGGGGGGGGGGGGGGCAAAAGGATCTGCTCGACAAGCTTTATTAAGATCTGTGTAATCCACACACATGCGCCAGGTGCCGTTTTTCTTAAGGACCAGCACCGGATTGGCAAGCCACTCAGGGTGAAAAACTTCAACAATAAAGCCAGCTGCTAAGAGCCTGGCTATCTCTTCTCCAATTGCCTTGCGTCTTTCTTCGTTAAACCGGCGGAGGAACTGTTTCACCGGTTTGTATTTAGGATCCACATTAGGGGTGTGCTCAGCGAGTTGCCTCGATACACCTGGCATGTCAGAGGGCTTCCATGCAAAAATGTCCCGATTCTCATAGATGAACTCGATGAGCGCACTTTCCTATTTAAGATCCAAATTAGCACTGATGCTGAACTGCTTGGACGAATCGCCAGGTACAAAGTCAACAAGCTTAGTTTCTGCTGCTGATTTGAACTTCAGGGCCGGATCATGCTCCGTAGTTGGCTTCTTTAATGGAGTCATGTCCGCCGGATCAACATTGTCCTTATAATACTTCAGCTCCTCGGTGGCACAAACCGACTCTGCATAGGCCGCATCTCCTTCCTCGCACTCCAAAGAGATTTTGCGGCTTCCTTGAACCGTTATTGTCCCCTTGTGACCCGGCATCTTGAGCTGCAAATACACATAACAGGGCCGTGCCATAAACTTGGCGTAGGCCGGTCGCCCAAACAGGGCGTGATATGGACTTTGGATTTTCACCACTTCAAACGTCAATGTCTCCGACCTGGAATCATGATCATCCCCAAAGGCCACTTCCAGAGCTATCTTACCAACAGGATATGCTGATCTGCCAGGTACTACGCCGTGGAACACCGTATTAGACGGTTTGAGATTTTTATCTGTTAGTCCCATACGACGGAAGGTCTCATAGTACAAGATATTAATGCTGCTCCCTCCATCCATGAGCACCTTGGTGAACTTGTAACCTCCCGCCTGAGGCGCCACCACCAGAGCCAACTGACCCGGATTATCAACCTGGGGAGGGTGATCCTCTGTGCTCCATATGATTGGCTGTTCAGACCAACGTAGATAACGGGGTATGGCCGGTTCAACAGAGTTGACCGCCCGCCTCTGAACCTTCCGGTCTCGCTTGTCCAAGAAAGTGGTGAAGACATGGTACTGCCCACTACTCAACTGCTTTGGGTTGCTCTGGTAACCTGACTGTTGCTGCTGTTGGTTGTAACCACACTGGTTGTTCTGACTATTTTGACCATTATGTCCGCCCGGATTACCATTAAATCCTGAACCGGAATTTCCTCCACCGTAACCCGGCCCGGATCCTGAGCCACCGCCAGAGCCATGATCATACCGGAAAGCATTAGAATTCTTGAACTCCTGCATAATGAAGCAATCCTTCCAAAGGTGGTTTGCTGGCGCCTCCTTCGTCCCATGTCTTGGACAGGGCTGGCTTAGCAGATAGTTTAGGCGGTCCGGGTTAGGGTTGGGCGCCCCATTGAGATTTTTCGGTTTACCCTTGCGTCGCTGGCCATTGTCCCGCGTGTTGGTATTATCCACAAAGTCCATGTTACCATCCGCTTTACGCTTGCCTCCACCACCATTGCCTGTGCAGTGATGCTGCTGACCTTTGGAGTTGATGTTCCTCTTTCCCTTCCCTGTCTTTGAAGGAAATATGCCCTAGAGGCAATAATAAAGTTATTATTTATTTCCTTATAATCATGATAAATGTTTATTATTCATGCTAGAATTGTATTAACCGGAAACATAATACATGTGTGAATACATAGACAAACAAAGTGTCACTAGTATGCCTCTACTTGACTAGCTCGTTAATCAAAGATGGTTATGTTTCCTAACCATGAACAATGAGTTGTTATTTGATTAACGAGGTCACATCATTAGTTGAATGATCTGATTGACATGACCCATTCCATTAGCTTAGCACCCGATTGTTTAGTATGTTGCTATTGCTTTCTTCATGACTTATACATGTTCCTATGACTATGAGATTATGCAACTCCCGTTTGCCGGAGGAACACTTTGGGTGCTACCAAACGTCACAACGTAACTGGGTGATTATAAAGGAGCATTACAGGTGTCTCCAAAGGTAGATGTTGGGTTGGCGTGTTTCGAGATTAGGATTTGTCACTCCGATTGTCGGAGAGGTATCTCTGGGCCATCTCGGTAATGCACATCACTTAAGCCTTGCAAGCATTGCAACCAAATGAGTTAGTTGCGGGATGATGTATTACAGAACGAGTAAAGAGACTTGCCGGTAACGAGATTGAACTAGGTATTGGAATACCGACGATCGAATCTCGGGCAAGTAACATACCGATGACAAAGGGAAGAACGTATGTTGTTATGCGGTCTGACCGATAAAGATCTTCGTAGAATATGTAGGAGCCAATATGGGCATCCAGGTCCCGCTATTGGTTATTGACCGGAGACGTGTCTCGGTCATGTCTACATTGTTCTCGAACCCGTAGGGTCTGCACGCTTAAGGTTACGATGACAGTTATATTATGAGTTTATGCATTTTGATGTATCGAAGGTTGTTCGGAGTCCCGGATGTGATCACGGACATGACGAGGAGTCTCGAAATGGTTGAGACATAAAGATTGATATATTGGAAGCCTATATTTGGACATCGGAAGTGTTCCGGGTGAAATCGGGATTTTACCGGAGTACCGGGAGGTTACCGGAACCCCCCGGGAACCATATGGGCCTTGATGGGCCTTAGTGGAAAGGAGAAAGGGGCAGCCCAAGGTGGCCGCGCGCCTCCCCCCTTCCCCTAGTCCTATTAGGACTAGGAGAGGTGGCCGGCCCCCTCTCTCTCTTTCCCCCCCAAGGAGTCCTATTCCAACTAGGATTGGGGGGGGGGAATCCTACTCCCACAGGGAGTAGGACTCTCCTGGCGCGCCTCCTATGGCCGGCCAGCCCCCCCCCTCTAGTCCTTTATATACTGAGGCAGAGGCACCCCAGAAACACACAAGTTGATCCACGTGATCTATTCCTTAGCCGTGTGCGGTGCCCCCTGCCACCATATTCCTCGATAATACTAGGCGGAGTTTAGGCGAAGCCCTGCTGCTGTAGTACATCAAGATCGTCACCACGCCGTCGTGCTGACGGAACTCTTACCCGACACTTTGCTGGATCGGAGTCCGGGGATCGTCATCGAGCTGAACGTGTGCTCGAACTCGGAGGTGCCGTAGTTTCGGTGCTTGATCGGTTGGATCGTGAAGACGTATGACTACTTCCTCTACATCGTGTCAACACTTCCGTTGTCGATCTACTAGGTATGTAGATCACACTCTCCCCTCGTTGCTATACATCACATGATCTTGCGTGTGCGTAGGAATTTTTTTTGAAATTACTACGAAACCCAACAGTGGCATCCGAGCCTAGGTTATTTATGTTGATGTTATATGCACGAGTAGAACACAAGTGAGTTGTGGGCGATATAAGTCATACTGCCTACCAGCATGTCATACTTTGGTTTGGCGGCATTGTTGGACGAGACGACCCGGACCAACATTACGCGTACGCTTACGCGAGATCGGTTCCCCCGACGTGCTTTGCACATAGGTGGCTTGCGGGCGACTGTCTCTCCAACTTTAGTTGAACCAAGTATGGCTACGCCCGGTCCTTGTGAAGGTTAAAACGGAGTCTATTTGACAAACTATCGTTGTGGTTTTGATGCGTAGGTGAGATTGGTTCTTGCTTAAGCCTGTAGCAGCCACGTAAAAACTTGCAACAACAAAGTAGAAGACGTCTAACTTGTTTTTGCAGGGCATGTTGTGATGTGATATGGTCAAGACATGATGCTGAATTTTATTGTATGAGATGATCATGTTTCGTAACCAAGTTATCGGCAACTGGCAGGAGCCTTATGGTTGTCGTTTTATTGTATGCAATGAAATCGCGATGTAATGCTTTACTTTATTACTAAGTGGTAGTGATAGTAGTGGAAGCACAAGCTTGGCAAGACGACAACGATGCTACGATGGAGATCAATGTGTCACGCCGGTGACGATGGTGATCACGACGGTGCTTCGGAGATGGAGATCACAAGCACAAGATGATGATGGCCATATCATATCACTTATATTGATTGCATGTTATGTTTATCCTTTTATGCATCTTATCTTGCTTTGATTGGCGGTAGCATTATAAGATGATCTCTCACTAAATTATCAAGAAGTGTTCTCCCTGAGTATGCACCATTGCGAAAGTTCTTCGTGTTGAGACACCATGTGATGATCGGGTGTGATAGGTTCTACGTTCAAATACAACTGGTGCAAAACAGTTGCACACGCGGAGTACTCAGGTTATACTTAACGAGCCAAGCATATACAGATATGGCCTCGGAACACGGAGATCGAAAGGTCGAGCGTGAATCATATAGTAGATATGATCAACATAACGATGTTCACCATTGAAAACTACTCCATCTCACGTGATGATCGGTTATAGTTTAGTTGATTTGGATCACGTAATCACTTAGAGGATTAGAGGGATGTCTATCTAAGTGGGAGTTCTTTAATTAATTTGATTAACTGAACTTAAATTTATCATGAAACTTAGTACCTGATTAGCATCTTGCTTGTTTATGTTTGATTGTAGATAGATGGCCCATGCTGTTGTTCCGTTGAATTTTAATGCGTTCCTTGAGAAAGCAAAGTTGAAAGATGATGGTAGCAATTACACGGACTGGGTCCGTAACTTGAGGATTATCCTCATTGCTGCACAGAAGAATTACGTCCTGGAAGCACCGCTGGGTGCCAGGCCTGCTGCAGGAGCAACGCCGAATGTTATGAACGTCTGGCAGAGCAAAGCTGATGACTACTCGATAGTTCAGTGTGCCATGCTTTACGGCTTAGAATCGGGACTTCAACGACATTTTGAACGTCATGGAGCATATGTGATGTTCCAGGAGTTGAAGTTAATATTTCAAGCAAATGCCCGGATTGAGAGATATGAAGTCTCCAATAAGTTCTATAGCTGCAAGATGGAGGAGAACAGTTCTGTCAGTGAGCATATACTCAAAATGTCTGGGTATAATAATCACTTGATTCAATTGGGAGTTAATCTTCCAGATGATAGCGTCATTGACAGAATTCTTCAATCACTGCCACCAAGCTACAAGAGCTTCGTGATGAACTATAATATGCAAGGGATGAACAAGACTATTCCCGAGCTCTTCGCGATGCTGAAAGCTGCGGAGGTAGAAATCAAGAAGGAGCATCAAGTGTTGATGGTCAACAAGACCACTAGTTTCAAGAAAACGGGCAAAGGGAAGAAGAAGGGGAACTTCAAAAAGAACGGCAAGCAAGTTGCTACTCAAGAGAAGAAACCCAAGCCTGGACCTAAGCCTGAAACTGAGTGCTTCTATTGCAAGCAGACTGGTCACTGGAAGCAGAACTGCCCCAAGTATTTGGCGGATAAGAAGGATGGCAAGGTGAACAAAGGTATATGTGATATACATGTTATTGATGTGTACCTTACTAATGCTCGCAGTAGCACCTGGGTATTTGATACTGGTTCTGTTGCTAATATTTGCAACTCGAAACAGGGGTTACGGATCAAGCGAAGATTGGTTAAGGACGAGGTGACGATGCGCGTGGGAAACGGTTCCAAAGTCGATGTGATCGCAGTCGGCACGCTACCTCTACATCTACCTTCGGGATTAGTATTATAGCTAAATAATTGTTATTTGGTGCTAGCGTTAAGCATGAACATTATATCTGGATCTTGTTTGATGCGAGACGGTTATTCATTTAAATCAGAGAATAATGGTTGTTCTATTTATATGAGTAATATCTTTTATGGTCATGCACCCTTGAAGAGTGGTCTATTCTTGTTGAATCTCGATAGTAGTAACACACATATTCATAATGTTGAAGCCAAAAGATGCAGAGTTGATAATGAAAGTGCAACTTATTTGTGGCACTGCCGTTTAGGTCATATCGGTGTAAAGCGCATGAAGAAACTCCATTCTGATGGACTTTTGGAACCACTTGATTATGAATCACTTGGTACTTGCGAACCGTGCCTCATGGGCAAGATGACCAAAACGCCGTTCTTCGGAACTATGGAGAGAGCAACAGATTTGTTGGAAATCATACATACAGATGTATGTTGTCCGATGAATATTGAGGCTCGTGGCGGATATCGTTATTTTCTCACCTTCACAGATGATTTAAGCAGATATGGGTATATCTACTTAATGAAACATAAGTCTGAAACATTTGAAAAGTTCAAAGAATTTCAGAGTGAAGTTGAAAATCATCGTAACAAGAAAATAAAGTTTCTACGATCTGATCGTGGAGGAGAATATTTGAGTTACGAGTTTGGTGTACATTTGAAAAATTGTGGAATAGTTTCGCAACTCACGCCACCCGGAACACCTCAGCGTAATGGTGTGTCCGAACGTCGTAATCGTACTTTACTGGATATGGTGCGATCTATGATGTCTCTTACTGATTTACCGCTATCGTTTTGGGGATACGCTCTAGAGACAGACGCATTCACGTTAAATAGGGCACCATCAAAATCCGTTGAGATGACGCCTTATGAACTGTGGTTTGGCAAGAAACCAAAGTTGTCGTTTCTCAAAGTTTGGGGTTGCGATGCTTATGTGAAAAAGCTTCAACCTGATAAGCTTGAACCCAAATTGGAGAAATATGTCTTCATAGGATATCCAAAGGAAACTATTGGATACACCTTCTATCACAGATCCGAAGGCAAGACTTTCGTTGCTAAATTCGGAAACTTTCTAGAGAAGGAGTTTCTCTCGAAAGAAGTGAGTGGGAGGAAAGTAGAACTTGACGAGGTAACTGTATCTACTCCCTTATTGGAAAGTAGTACATCACAGAAAACTATTTCTATGACACCTACACCAGTTAGTGAGGAAGCTAATGATGATGATCAAGAAACTTCAGAACAAGATACTACTGAACCTCGTAGATCAACCAGAGTAAGATCCGCACCAGAGTGGTTCGGTAATCCCGTTCTGGAAGTCATGCTACTAGATCATGATGAACCTATGAACTATGAAGAAGTGATGGTGAGCCCAGATTCCGTAAAGTGGCTTGAAGCCATGAAATCTGAGATGGGATCCATGTATGAGAACAAAGTATGGACTTTGGTTGACTTGCCCGATGATCAGCAAGCAAGTGAGAATAAATGAATCTTCAAGAAGAAGACTGACGCTGACGGTAATATCACTGTCTACAAAGGTCGACTTATCGTGAAAGGTTTTCGGCAAGTTCAAGGGATTGACTACGATGAGACCTTCTCACCCGTAGCAATGCTTAAGTCTGTCCGAATCATGTTAGCAATTGCCGCATTTTGTGATTATGAAATTTGGCAGATGGATGTCAAAACTACATTCCTGAATGGATTTCTGGAAGAAGAGTTGTATATGATGCAACCAGAAGGTTTTGTCGATCCAAAGGGAGCTAACAAAGTGTGCAAGCTCCAGCGATCCATTTATGGATTGGTGCAAGCCTCTCGGAGTTGGAATAAACGTTTTGATAGTGTGATCAAAGCATTTGGTTTTATACAGACTTTTGGAGAAGCCTGTATTTACAAGAAAGTGAGTGGGAGCTCTGTAGCATTTCTGATATTATATGTGGATGACATATTGTTAATTGGAAATGATATAGAATTTCTGGATAGCATAAAGGGATACTTGAATAAGAGTTTTTCAATGAAAGACCTCGGTGAAGCTGCTTACATATTAGGCATTAAGATCTATAGAGATAGATCAAGACGCTTAATTGGACTTTCACAAACAACATACCTTGACAAAATTTTGAAGAAGTTCAAAATGGATCAAGCAAAGAAAGGATTCTTGCCTGTGTTACAAGGTGTGAAATTGAGTAAGACTCAATGCCCGACCACTGAAGAAGATAGAGAGAATATGAAAGATGTTCCCTATGCATCAGCGATAGGATCTATCATGTATGCAATGCTGTGTACCAGACCTGATGTGTGCCTTGCTATAAGTCTAGCAGGGAGGTACCAAAGTAATCCAGGAGTGGATCACTGGACAGCGGTCAAGAACATCCTGAAATACCTGAAAAGGACTAAGGATATGCTTCTCGTATATGGAGGTGACAAAGAGCTCGTCGTAAAAGGTTACGTTGATGCAAGCTTTGACACTGATCCGGACGATTCTAAATCGCATACCGGATACGTGTTTACATTAAATGGTGGAGCTGTCAGTTGGTGCGGTTCTAAACAAAGCGTCATAGCAGGATCTACATGTGAAGCAGAATACATAGCTGCTTCGGAAGCAGCGAATGAAGGAGTCTGGATGAAGGAGTTCATATCCGATCTAGGTGTCATACCTAGTGCATCGGGTCCAATGAAAATCTTTTGTGACAATACTGGTGCAATTGCCTTGGCAAAGGAATCCAGATTTCACAAGAGAACCAAGCACATCAAGAGACGCTTCAACTCCATCCGGGATCTAGTCCAGGTGGGAGACATAGAGATTTGCAAGATACATACGGATCTAAATGTTGCAGACCCATTGACTAAGCCTCTTCCACGAGCAAAACATGATCAGCACCAAGGCTCCATGGGTGTTAGAATCATTACGGTGTAATCTAGATTATTGACTCTAGTGCAAGTGGGAGACTGAAGGAAATATGCCCTAGAGGCAATAATAAAGTTATTATTTATTTCCTTATAATCATGATAGATGTTTATTATTCATGCTAGAATTGTATTAACCGGAAACATAATACATGTGTGAATACATAGACAAACAAAGTGTCATTAGTATGCCTCTACTTGACTAGCTCGTTAATCAAAAATGGTTATGTTTCCTAACCATGAACAATGAGTTGTTATTTGATTAACGAGGTCACATCATTAGTTGAATGATCTGATTGACATGACCCATTCCATTAGCTTAGCACCCGATCGTTTAGTATGTTGCTATTGCTTTCTTCATGACTTATACATGTTCCTATGACTATGAGATTATGCAACTCCCGTTTGCCGGAGGAACACTTTGGGTGCTACCAAACGTCACAACGTAACTGGGTGATTATAAAGGAGCATTACAGGTGTCTCCAAAGGTAGATGTTGGGTTGGCGTATTTCGAGATTAGGATTTGTCACTCCGATTGTCGGAGAGGTATCTCTGGGCCCTCTCGGTAATGCACATCACTTAAGCCTTGCAAGCATTGCAACTAAATGAGTTAGTTGCGGGATGATGTATTACAGAACGAGTAAAGAGACTTGCCGGTAACGAGATTGAACTAGGTATTGGAATACCGACGATCGAATCTCGGGCAAGTAACATACGATGACAAAGGGAACAACGTATGTTGTTATGCGGTCTGACCGATAAAGATCTTCGTAGAATATGTAGGAGCCAATATGGGCATCCAGGTCCCGCTATTGGTTATTGACCGAAGACGTGTCTCGGTCATGTCTACATTGTTCTCGAACCCGTAGGGTCTGCACGCTTAAGGTTATGATGACAGTTATATTATGAGTTTATGCATTTTGATGTACCGAAGGTTGTTCGGAGTCCCGGATGTGATCACGGACATGACGAGGAGTCTCGAAATGGTCGAGACATAAAGATTGATATATTGGAAGCCTATATTTGGACATCGGAAGTGTTCCAGGTGAAATTGGGATTTTACCGGAGTACCGGGAGGTTACCGGAACCCCCCGGGAACCATATGGGCCTTGATGGGCCTTAGTGGAAAGGAGAAAGGGGCAGCCCAAGGTGGCCGCGCGCCTCCCCCCTTCCCCTAGTCCTATTAGGACTAGGAGAGGTGGCCGGCCCCCTCTCTCTCTTTCCCCCCCAAGGAGTCCTATTCCAACTAGGATTGGGGGGGGGGGGAATCCTACTCCCACAGGGAGTGGGACTCTCCTGGCGCGCCTCCTATGGCCGGCCAGCCTCCCCCCTCTAGTCCTTTATATACTGAGGCAGAGGCACCGCAGAAACACACAAGTTGATCCACGTGATCTATTCCTTAGCCGTGTGCGGTGCCCCCTGCCACCATATTCCTCGATAATACTAGCGGAGTTTAGGCGAAGCCCTGCTGCTGTAGTACATCAAGATCGTCACCACGCCGTCGTGCTGACGGAACTCTTCCCCGACACTTTGCTGGATCGGAGTCCGGGGATCGTCATCGAGCTGAACGTGTGCTCGAACTCGGAGGTGCCGTAGTTTCGGTGCTTGATCGGTTGGATCGTGAAGACGTACGACTACTTCCTCTACGTCGTGTCAACGCTTCCGTTGTCGATCTACTAGGTATGAAGATCACACTCTCCCCTCGTTGCTATACAACACATGATTTTGCGTGTGCGTAGGAAATTTTTTTGAAATTACTACGAAAACCAACAGTCTTGTCATCATCAGATTCGGGATCCTTGGTACTATCAGAATCAGCATATTTCACCAAAGCGGCCATGAGGGTCCCCATGTGAGTGCAATGACGCTTCATCCGTCCCAACTTGAGCTTTAGGGGCCCAAACCGGCAGTTGCCTTCGAGGGTTAATACCGCGATGTCAGCGTTGATGCGGTCTGATGAGTGCAACACTTGTGAAACCCAGCGCACCCAATGAGTCATTGATTCTCCTTCCTCCTAGACGCAGGCAGCTAAGTCCACTATCAACATAGGCTGTTTACATGTATCCTTGAAATTGCTGATAAACCGGGCTCGTAATTGGGCCCATGAACTGATAGAATTAGCCGGCAAGCTTTTTAACCAAGTACGGGCCGTTCCTTCAAGCATCATGGTGAAGTATTTCGCACATGCCGCATCATCCACATCAAGCATCTCCATGGCCATCTCATAGCTCTCCACCCATGTCTCTGGAGGTTGATCCGCCATGTAATTTGGTACCTTGCGCGGGCCTTTGAAATCCTTGGGCAGGCGCACATTGCGTAAAGCGGGGATAAGGCAAGGCACCCCCAAAGAACTAGAAGTAACACCAGGTTCGATCGAGATAGTTGGACGAACCGGCGTGAGCTGCCGAGCCTGATTCTGTGCGGCTAACTCGGCCTCCCTGCGCGCTCGGGCCCGGTCCACCACTTCCTGAGCGTTATCAGCACCACCCGCCGGGTTGTTGCCACGGGTGCTCCATGTCGTTCATTACTCGACACTGCCGGTTCATCCATATGTCTGCTATAGCTCCGGCTTGGACGGGGGGTCGGGTGGATCCGGTCGCGGCTGTACGAGTACGCTTCCTGTTGGACCAAAGCTGTCCTCAGAAGCTCCTTGACCCTTCGCGTCTCTACTACCTGTGGCGAGTCACCTTCAATTGGAATGGCCTCCAGCCGTGCAGCAGCGGCAACGAGATTGTCCATCGGGTTGGAGTAGTGATCCGGAGGTGTTAAAACAGCCTGAGGTATAATGGTGTTTTGACGAGGCGGGTCCATCTGACGAGGCTGAACCGGTGCACCGGTCCCAGGAGCTTCCGCCCGGTTTCCCTCCAACGGATTGCTGGTTCTTGCTCCTGGAGTGTTGAAAAGGTCTCTGGTCTCGAAAACCGGAGGCAAACAGGATCGGTGCTTCCTCCTCATGACTTCCTGCGACGCGCTCTGGTCCAACATGAGCCTGTAGGCCTGTGCGTCTAAAGCGGCCCGCTCTGTGGCCATCCTGGTCTCCTCAGCTGCCAGATCCGCCTTGGCCTGGGTGATTTGTTCCTTTATCTTTGCAATCTCCGTGTTGTGGACGTCCTGATCCGCCGGATTAGATTCCGCCATAAGCACAGCCAATGCATCAAATAGCTTTGATAGAACTTGAGCCGGTGGGTGCACAGGGCCTCCTGCCCCGGCAGCCGTCGCCGCTGCTGAACCGGAGGTTGTTGCCGCAGCGGTCAAAGAATGAAGTGCTGCTTGCGTGCCGGCCATGAATATTCCAACCCGGTTGGGCAGATCAGAGGGGTCCGGAATATTGTCGCCATCGGAACAGCCCCCAATCCGGCCGTTTTGTAGCTGATAAAGAGATTCGGTTTCTCCGGTCGATGACTCGTCATCGGAACAAACGACGGTCTCGCCGCGAGATTCTGATCCATCCTCATAACTTCCTCCATGGATGACTCCCACGAAGGCACGCTTCATGGCCGGTTTAACCCGGGCAGATCGCGCACGCTGAGCCGTCTCGACGAGGTCGGTGCAGATGTCCGGCTCAGGGCCCGGTTCACCGATCTTGCCAATGAAAACGTGAATGCCACCAAAGGGGACCCGGTACCCGTACTCAACTGAGCCGGCCTCGGGGCCCCAGCTTGCATCGTCGATGTAGAGCTTGCCGCGACGACTCTTAGTCATCCGGCCTACAGCGTAGCCCTCGGGTCCTTTAAAGCGGCCCTCCAAGAACCTGAAACCATCGTGCGATAGCCCCACAATGGGCGCCAACTGTCGTGGTTTTGTCACGGCAGATGTCCTAGAGAAAGGACTTAGTCGTGGAGCCATCGCGACGGGTTAGGTTGAAGGAGTTAAAGCGGGCACAGGGACGCAAGAGAGTTTATACTAGTTCGGCCCCTTCAATGAAGGTAAAAGCCTATATCTAATTGTGATGGAATTGATGGGGTTTCGATGACTAGGGAGCAAACAAGCTTTGCCTATGTCTCGAGCTGTTGTCTGTCATCGTTGAACCGCCGCTGGGTCGTCCCCTTATATACACGGGTGATGCCCGTCGGTTCACAGAGTCCCAACACCGGTCGATATTCGTATCCGGGTTGGTCTCTCCTTATTCCTAACTTATAGTACAAGTTTATATACAAATACCGGTTTACAGCTACAAGTCTTGAACCGACTATGGGCCTTAGGCCCTCATCTGCCTTCTTGGGCTTTAGCACTCTTGAACTACTGATGAAGTTGACTCGGCCCAGATAGGCCGGTTTACGCCCAGCAGTAATATCCCAAACAATTACCGTACCACTCTGGTGCGGATCTTACTCTGATTGACCTACGAGGTTCGGTAGTAACTTGATCAGAAGTTTCATGATCAGCATCATTAGCTTCCTCACTTACTGGTGTAGGAATCACTCAAACTGATTTCAGTGATGAACTACTTTCCAACAAGGGAGCAGGTACAGTTACCTCATCAAGTTCTACTTTCCTCCCACTCACTTCTTTCGAGAGAAACTCCTCTAGAAAGGATCCATTCTTAGCAACGAATATCTTGTCTTCGGATATGTGATAGAAGGTGTACCCAACATTTACTTTTGGGTATCCTATGAAGACGCACTTCTCCGATTTGGGTTTGAGCTTATCAGGATTAAACTTTTTCATATAAGCATTGCAACCCCAAACTTTAAGAAACGACAACTTAGGTTTCTTGCTAAATCAAACTTTAAGAAACCCCAAACTTTAAGTGCCCTTTTTTAACATGAATACAACTGCCTCTAATGCATAACCCCAAAACTATAGCGGAAAATCAGTAAGAGACATCATAGATTGCACCATATCCAATAAAGTACGGTTATGACGTTCGGACACACCATTATGCTGTGGTGTTCCAGGTGGCATGAATTTGTGAAACTATTCCACATTGTTTTAGTTGAAGACCAAACTCGTAACTCAAATATTCGTCTCCACGATCAGATTGTAGAAACTTTATTTTCTGTTTACGATATTTTCCACTTCACTCTGAAATTCTTTAAACTTTTCAAATGTTTCAGACTTATATTTCATCAAGTAGATATACCCATATCTGCTCAAATCAGCTGTGAAAATCAGAAAATAACGATACCCGCCGTGAGCCTCAACACTCATTGGACTGCATACATCAGTATGTATTATTTCCAATAAGTCAGTTGCTCGCTCCATTGTTCCGGAGAACGGAGTTTTAGTCATCTTGCCCATGAGGCATGGTTTGCAAGCATCAAGTGATTCCAAAAGCCCATCAGCATGGCGTTTCTTCACGCGCTTTACACCAATATGACCTAAACAGCAGTGCCACAAATAGGTTGCACTATCATTATTAACTTTGCATATTTTGGCTTCAATATTATGAATATGTGTATCACTACAATCGAGATTCAGTAAACCATTCACCTTGGGTGTATGACCACAGAAGGTTTTATTCATGTAAACAGAATAACAATTATTCTTTGACTTAAATGAATAACCGTATTGCAATAAACATGATCCAATCATATTATGCTCAACGCAAACACCAAATAACATTTATTTTAGGTTCAACACTAATCCCGAAGGTAAAGGGATACTACACCACAACACCTAATTGGGGTAATTAACTGCCGGGAGAAATAGTAGAATAAGGGCAAACCATATGCCGGGAATTTTATTACTGCCGGTAGAAGTACATAAGGGCAGAGTAACTGCCGGGAGAAGATGAGCAACGAGGGCACCTAAACTACCGGCAATGACAAACGCTTCTTAGGTCACTCTATCTGCCGGGGACTGAGTGGCGCGAGATATTGGGCCTAAACGCGCGCTAGCCCCAAGCCCAATTTTCCTTCCCCAAATCCCTCCACCCAGACCCACCGCCGCCACCCAACCACTCCACCGCTATCCCTTCCAAGTTCCAAACCCTAGTCCTGGCCACCCCGTTCTCCCTTTCCCTATGCGCCGCCACCCCTACCTCTCTTCCTCCGTTGACCTCCAATTCGGGGGAGCAGCCCAGCCTAATCATGGCCGAATCTAGCCGCACTGGTCATCGGTGCTGCCGGATCTGGTCGCCTCCGGGCCTCATCAACGCCGCCCTGGTTGTTCACCTCTCCACCGCCACTTCCCCCATCGCATCTCATCCGCCTCGCCCAGATCCATGAGAGGGTAAGACCTGGAGAGTAGTCGCCTGTCTCCCGAGGAGCTCGTTCCCGGCAGACCCTCCATGGACTTCCTCCACCGTGGCAGATCGACCACGAGCTACATCGACATCGAGCGACATCGAGCGCTCCTCTTCTTCGTGGGGCGTGCACCTTCTGGGGGTGTAGGCGTGTAGCACCTGATGCTATGGAGGACGGATGGCGAGGTGCTTCTATCATCATCATCGGGCTCAAATTCCTGTATGTATGGATCAAGATGCCATCCCCTGTTTTTTTCCTTCCATTTCTGTTTATAGAGTAAAGCAAGGACACACTCACATTTAGAAAGCACCAATTAAACCTTGTGTATCAAATAACCATTATTGTAGGAGAATTATGAAGTAATTTTCATTTACAAAATTATCTAGTATTCTGATAACGTAATGGAACTTTTACCTTTAATTAACCAATATACATAGCAGTACGCAGGTTTAAGCCTTGAGCATTAGTTGAGTTATGCGTACATTCTGTGAAGCTTTGTTTCTCCAATTTTCCATATGGTGGAGAAACCATATAGTTGAGTTTGTCCTTATCAGCTATAATAGCAAAAGTATATGGTCCTATTTCAGCTCGAATAGCCAGTTCTATTTCAGGTCAAAGAGTCATTTTTAAAAACAAAACGAGAAAAGGGTCAGGTATAGAATACGAGGTCAGATAGAAGATTCTTAGAATGTAGGCCATATTTCGTTTAAAAAAGAAGGCTATGCTACTGATATTTACTTTCAGTTCTTATCCATCTATCGAAGATAAATATTGCGGGTGAGATTGCCGCCCAAATATGAACAGTTCGGAACCTTTGAACTTGTGCAATGTTCTTCTGCTAACAAAATCTCGAGATTTGGCAATTTTCATCTGTTGTTTCGATTATGCTACCTTATTCAATTTTTTTTGCCTTTGTGATATGTAATCTCGCACCTCATCGGTTTTCTTCTGATACAGAATGGCATGTATTTATATGTGTCTTTGAGAAAAATATTGCATCATCGTTATTATATCAGTATATGCCATCAGAGAAAACATAAGGTGCAGCTGAGAATTAAAACAAATATTTTACATTTTGTATTGTGTTCGGTTGTCGAAAACTAAAAGTATAAATACCAACTACACTTTACTCATTCTGTTGCTAACCAAGTAACCATCACTACAGAAGCTGGCATGTTCATTTGAAAAATAGATAAAAGAGGAAAAGGGGATACCAGAAGATACAAGCATGTAAGCAATAGTTCTTGTGATTATATTTACCAATGAACATTATGGTTGATTGCTTAAAAATATTTGCTTCTAATGAAGCTGGAAGTGGATTCTAAGTGTATGGCAGAAGCAACAATGCGACCAGAAGCAAGGTGGGGAAATAAGTCTTGTACTCACTTACCTCTTTACATTGTTTAGATCTATGGTTGTCTCACCCCTTGTGAAGTAGTAATTTTTGAAACCGGTTTTCTCCAAGGCATTAGTTGCACCTTTCTTGTACATGTGTATCCTGTATATTAGCAAAAACTGTGAAATAGCATAATGCCGTGTTGGAAACTTGGAATTCACGATTGCACTTAAAATGGCCGTTATCTTCATGATAGCTCCAAGCTTTATTCTAGAAGCGTAGTTTAGTTAGATATTGTCAGCTCATGTTGATTCGGAACTTGAGTGTAGCAAGATGAAAAATTGGAAGTAGTATGCTGCTTTTTCTTGGTAGAAACATGACTTGTCCTCTTGGCACAGTATACATCTCATTGTACTGCCAGTGCATTTAATTGATTGATTGATTCCAAGGCATTCCTAGTAAATAGTATAGCAAAGCTTAATCACCAAATTGGCACACTGGCGATCAATGTTGATTATGAAGGTAGATTTATTTCAATCTGAAAGAAGAATCTTGCATTAATTGAGGCATAATATGCAGCCTCTGAACTATGGCAAAGTTCGCAGTTTTTATTTATGCCTACACTAGAAAATTACTTCACTGATTATACACCATCAAACCATAATACAATTATATCTTGCAGCAATACTTATATCAGTAATGACATCACTTGGAATTAAGTGATGGCTATATGTCTTGTGACAGGTTTGACAATGACCTCAAGATCAGCAATATGCTCCTGAACTGATACCTTATGCATGATTCATAAGTAACATAGATTGGCATTAACCAACACAGGTGGTCAATTCTTTGCTCAATGAACTTCTCATGCCTACTTTGTTATTTCTTTGCAATTTCACCCTTCTTGATGTAATCAGATTGGTATTGTATATGAGACAAAGTTGAAAATTGTTTTTAGTCATAAACAGAGTTGATATATTTGCTTTTACTTCTCTGAGTTACTTTGATGTCAGCTTTCATAGTACTAATTGATCTATTTCTTTGCATAACTATATCATGTATAATACTCCCTCCGTTCCATAATATAAGAGTTTTTTTGACCTCTTATATTATGGGATGGAGGGAGTAGCTTATAAGATGCATTGATTTCTGTTCTTGTAGCCAGCTATGACCAATGTATGCATAGGTCCAGAATTTGTGAATACTATAAAGAAAACTATAGTATCTTCTCTACAAGATTATATATTGTAATTCTTATGTATATTGTTGCAGGTTTCTCAAATATACACCAGTTGCTAGAGGTTTTAAGATCTACAAGTTGCTGGATGTTTGGATGATCTAACAAGTTGGTGGAGTGATAATATATATTACCTTCATCCCAAATTACTTGTCTTAGACTATAACGTGTCTAGATACATCTGTATCTAGACAAACAATTTGGGACAGAGGGAGTATGTAATATGCCTTCTTTGTTGAGCCTGGAGATGTTGTTAAGTTTCACTTTGCCATTTTCGTGGTTGTTTTGGCACATAAGCCAGGGAATGCTCATTTTGATTGTGCCACAATTTCTTTTCCTAGAAACTGATGTACTTTGCATTGTGGCACAATGTTATGTATTTGATTCGTTAATGTTATTGAATGAGACCTTGCATGTAACATTGATTAAAGTGTATGTATAGCTTTTGTGATCTGTACTGATTTTCCTCAACAGACTGATTGTGTATTAAAATCAGGGATATGTTGCACTACTTGTGAAGCAACATGTGTGATGGCAGAATACACTAGTCACGACAGGCAAATTGCCAGGTAAACGTCTTTGCATAGGCAGTCAAACTGCCGGTAAGATGTAGTTCCTACTATGTGAATAACATGCCGGGAAAAAACAAACTATCGGCAAATACACTGGCCACGGTAGACAAACTGCCGGGAACTGTTTATCTGCTGGGAGAAGTAATCCCCGGCAGCCGTTCTCGTGGCAGTTCTATTTGCCGGGAGAACCACTGTCCCGGCAGTTTGTCTGCCCTTTGAAGAGCCTTCTCTCGGCAGTTTTACTGTCTTTACATCAGTGTTGTGGTGTAGTGGGAGTGTGCGATGGTGATCTTATCAACCTTGGAACCATTTCCAACACACATCATCACCTCATCCTCAACTAGTCTTTGTTTAGTTTGCAACTCCTGTTTCAAGTTACTACTCTTAGCAACTGAACTAGTATCAAATACCGAGGGGTTTGCTATAAACGCTAGTAAAGTACACATCAATAACATGTATATCAAAATATACCTTTGTTCACTTTGCCATCCTTCTTATTTGCCAAGTATCTAGGGCAGTTCCACTTCTAATGACCATTTCCTTTGCAGTAGAAGCACTCAGTTTCAGGCTTGGGTCTAGCTTTGGGATTCTTCATGGGAGTGGCACTTGCTTGCCATTCTTCTTGAAGTTCCTTTTTTCCTTGGCCTTTTACTTGAAACTAGTGGTTTTGTCAACCATCAACATTTGATGCTTTTCTTGATTTCTACCTTCGTCGATTTCAGCATCACGAAGAGCTCGGGAATCGTTTTCGTCATCCCTTGCATATTATAGTTCGTCACTAAGTTCTTGTAACTTGGTGACAGTGACTAGAGAACTTTATCAATTACTATCTTATCTAGAAGATTAACTCCCACTTGATTCAATTAATTGTAGTACCCAGACAATCTGAGCACATACTCACTGGTTGAGCTATTCTCCTCCATCTTGTAGGCAACATACTGTCAGAGGTCTCATACCTCTCGACACTGGCATGAGTATGAAATACCAATTTCAACTCTTAGAACATCTTATATGTTCCGTGGCATTCAAAACGTTTTTAAAGTCCCGGTTCTAAGTCGTAAAGCATGGTGCACTAAACTATTAAGTAGTCATCATACCGAGCTTTGTCAAACGTTCATAACATGTGCATCTGCTCCTGCAATAGGTCGGTCACCTAGCGGTGCATCAAGGACATAATTCTTTTGTGCGGCAATGAGGATAATCCTCAGATCACGGACCAAGTCCGCATCATTGCTACTATCATCTTTCAACTTCTTTTTCTCTATGAACATATCAAAATTAAACGGGAAGCTACAATGCAAGCTATTGATCTACAACATAGATATGTAATTACTATCAGGACTAAGTTCATGATAAATTAAAGTTCAGTTAATCATATTACTTAAGAACTCCCACTTAGATAGACATCCCTATAATCATCTAAGTGATCACGTGATCCATATCAATTAAACCATGCCGATCATCACATGAGATGGAGAAGTTTTCAATGGTGAACATCACTATGTTGATCATATCTACTATATGATTCATGCTCGACCTTTCGGTATCAGTGTTCCGAGGCCATATCTGCATATGCTAGGCTCGTCAAGTTTAACCCGAGTATTCTGCTTGTGCAAAACTGGCTTGCACCCGTTGTATGTGAACGTAGAGCTTATCACCCCCGATCATCACGTGGTGTCTCAGCACGAAGAACTATAGCAACAGTGCATACTCAGGGAGAACACTTCTACCTTGAAATTTAGTGAGAGATCATCTTATAATGCTACCATCGAACTAAGAAAAGTAAGATGCATAAAGATAAACATCACATGCAATCAAAATATGTGACATGATATGGCCATCATCATCTTGTGCCTTTGATCTCCATCTCCAAAGTACCGTCATGATCTCCATCGTCACCAGCATGACACCATGATCTCCATCATCTTGATCTCAATCAACATGTCGTCACATGGTCATCTCGCCAACTATTGCTTTTGCAACTATTGCTATTGCATAGCGATAAAGTAAAGCAATTGTATGGCGCTTGCATCTTATGCAATAAAGAGACAACCATAAAGCTTCTGCCAGTTGCCGACAACTTCGTTACAAAACATGATCATCTCATACAATAAAATTTAGCATCATGTCTTGATCATATCACATCACAACATGCCCTGCAAAAACAAGTTAAACGTCCTTTACTTTGTTGTTGCAAGTTTTACGTGGCTGCTACGGGCTGAGCAAGAACCGTTCTTACGTACGCATCAAAAACCACAACGCGGTATAGTGATTGCCTTTTGATCTTCAGAAAGAACCCTGTTCATTGAATCCGATTCAACTAAAGTTGGAGAAACTGACACCCACCGGCCACCTGTGTGCGAAGCATGTCGGTAGAACCAGTCTCGCGTAAGCGTACACGTAATGGCGGTCTGGGCTGCTTCATCCAACAATGCCGCTGAATCAAGAATCAACTAGTGACGGCAAGAAATATGTATATACCCACGCCCACAACTCCTTTGTGTTCTACTCGTCCATATAACGTCTACGCATAAACCTGGCTCTGATACCACTATTGGGGACGCAGTAATTTCAAAAAAAATCCTATGCACATGCAAGATCTATCACGGTGATGCATAGCAACGAGAGAGTGAAGAGTGTTGTCCATGTACCCTCGTAGACCATAAGCGGAAGCGTTACGAAAATGCGGTTGATGTATTCATACGTCTTCACGATCCGACCGATCGTAGTACTGAAAGTACAGCACCTCTGCGATCTGCACATGTTCAGCTCGGATATGTCCCACGAACTCTCAATCCAGCTGAGTGTCGAGGGAGAGCTTCGTCAGCACGATGGCATGATGACGGTGATGATGATGCTACCAGAACAGGGCTTTGTCTAAGCACACCTACGACATGACCGAGGTGGATTAGGGTGGAGAGGGCATCGCACACGGCTAAGGGATCAATGATCAACTTGTGTGTCTATGGGGTGCCCCCTAGCCACGTATATAAAGGATGGAGGGAGGAAGAGGCCGGACCTCATAGGGCGCGCCCAAATTGTGGAGTCCTACTAGAACTCCCTAATCCTAGTAGGATTCCACCTCTCACATGGAATAGGAAAAAAGGAAGGGAGAAGGAGAAGGAAGGAAGGGGGCACCCCCTTTCCCTAGTCCAATTCGGACCAGTCCATGGCGAAGGGATGCGGCCACCCTTGAGGGCTTTCTCTCCTTTCCCGTATGGCCCATTAAGGCCCAATACGAATCCCGGTACTCCGAAAAATATCCGAATCACTCGGAACCTTTCCGATGTCCGAATATAGTCTTCCAATATATCGATCTTTATGTCTCGACCATTTCGAGACTCCTCTTCATGTCCCCGATCTCATCCAGGACTCCAAACAAACTTCGGTTATCAAATCACATAACTCATAATACAAATCGTCGCAGAACGTTAAGCGTGCGGACCCTACTGGTTCGAGAACTATGTAGACATGACCGAGACTCATCTCCGGTCAATAACCAATATCGGAACCTGGATGCTCATATTGGTTCCTACATATTCTACGAAGATCTTTATCGGTCAAACCGCATAACAACATACGTTTTTCCCTTTGTCATCGGTATGTTACTTGCCCGAGATTCGATCATCGGTATCTCAATACCTAGTTCAATCTCGTTACCGGCAAGTCTCTTTAGTCGTTCCGTAATGCATCATCCCACAACTAAATCGTTAGTCACATTGCTTGCAAGGCTTATAGTGATGTGCATTACCGAGAGGGCCCAGAGATACCTCTCGGATAGACAGAGTGAAAAATCATAATCTTGATCTATGCCAACTCAACAAACAACATTGGAGACACCTATAGAGCATCTTTATAATCACCTAGTTATGTTGTGACATTTGATAGCACACAAGGTGTTCCTCCATTATTTGGGAGTTACATAATCTCATAGTTAGAGGAACATGTATAAGTCATGAGGAAAGCAGTAGCAATAAAACTGAACGATCATTATGCTAAGCTAACTGATGGGTCTTTTCCATCTCATCATTCTCTAATGATGTGATCCCGTTCATCAAATGACAACACATGTCCATGGCTAGGAAACTTAACCATCTTTGATTAACAAGCTAGTCAAGTAGAGGCATACTAGGGACACTCTGTTTGTCTATGTATTCACACATGTACTAAGTTTCCGGTTAATACAATTCTAGCATGAATAATAAACATTTATCATGATATAAGGAAATATAAATAACAACTTTATTATTGCATCTAGGGCATATTTCCTTCAATATGTACCTATGAATCGAATAATGCATTGGTTGTTTGAACCTGATGGATATGAATAAAGCTATAGCATACATCCAAATTCAAATCCAAATCCGTTACAATTTGGAAAAGCAGCAATTAAATTAGGGTAAAATTATGCTCTCTGGGTTGTTACGACACACACGGTTGGTAAAACACAAACGTTTGTGATATGCACCATAATCCGAGACGATTCACAGAGAGGAAACGTGTGCAAGCATGCACATAGTTGCCGTTTGCAAACTGTGTGCGATGTCAGACAATATCACAAACGGTGCGGGCAAACTAAACGTTTGTGTTAGTTGCCTTATCGTACATGATTCACAACCATGAACTGTTTCTGATGAAGTATGCATCGTAAACGTTGCACCACAGGATAGCATGTGCGATAGTTGTCGTGTACGACGATGTTACGATGGTCTGACATTTCGTAATCCTGTCCAACACTCGTACAACAATTAGCTAATCTTCTTAACCACTGGTGCGCGTTGGTCCTAAACAAACGGTCTTTAACCCCTTTCCGCGGCAGCATTTGGAACCGTTGCCAAGTGAGTGTGTGTGTGATAGGGTGTCCTTCCACACGACCCAGAAATCATTAGGGATAGGCCCTCCTGGGACTTAGGCTGGGGCCGTGTGCGATCAGGCAAGGCATCGAAACCCAATCATTTCCGTAGGTATGTACATCCCACACGGTGAATCCCAGAAATCATTTCCGTAGGTATGCACATCCCACATGGTGAATCCGAGAAATCATTTCTGTAGGTATGTACATACCACATCCCAGAAATCATTTCCGTAGGTATGTACATCCCACACAGTGAACCCCAGAAATCATTTCCGTAGGTTTGTACATCCCACACAGTCAATCCAAGGAATACGTTTCCGTTCTTATGTACATCCCACATAGTCAATCCAGGGAAAACGTTTTCGTTCGGACGTACATCCCACGCAGTTTTATGTGTAGGCTCGTGTCTGAAAGGTGTAACTATCACACACGGTCTTCCTTGATTAACTGTTTGCTTTTATCAACTATATCACAGACGATTTGATGAACAAAACTGTGTGGCATTGGGCTATCCATCGCAAGCGCTTTTACTGCTAGAACCATTTGCAAAGATCCATGACACGTTTAGCAGGTTTATTAGTTTACAATTAATAATTCCAATATTATGCAAATTCACATTTCATATCGAACAGCTGTTTGCCAATTTCATATCAGGCACATAAATATATTATAACATCACAGTACGGTAGCTACATGAAAACAACACAGTACAACATATAGCTAGTTCAACTTCATAAGAACAATATATTTATTTCCCTCATCGAGATCATCAAGGCTCTTCTTATCCACCTCTGCTTTCAGTTCAGTAAGAATCCGTTTTGCATGGGCCAACTGGGAAAGTTCCTCCTCCTTCACCAACACCATCTTAGCAAAGTTTGATTTAAAAAAATCTGAGCTCATTGTCCACCTTCAACTTTTTATCCCGCATCTTGAAATATGCTTCAGCGTTGACAAGACTTTCTCTAAGCCTACATGTGTTCTCTTCCTCATACACGCTCCAGAGCTTCGTTAGGCACATCTTCAAAGACTGTGGCCACTCTTGATCAACCCACTCCAAGTAAGAACACTTCCGTTCATCCTATAATATTTAAAACTAGATCATTAACAATTGTAGGGGAAATGGGTTTATAGCAACATAGAAAATCACCAATGCTTATTTTAAAAAACTAAAAAAATATGTTAATTATGACATATCTTCTCAAAAAGATCAATGTGCAAATGGAATAATTGGTACTGAGACAACAACCAAATTATGGAACAGACTCTTCTCTACGGACAGACTCGCGTTGGTACTCCACCGCCGATTCCTCGACGGACATACTCTTCTCTACCTCGACCTCGGCCACGCGCAACTCCTCCTACTAGCGTTCCTCGATCTCCGCCGCCTCCTGCATCTCCAGCTCCCGCTCGGCGACCTCATGAGGAAGCAGGTGCTCCATGGCCACTACCGCCTTTTCAGACGTGGGTTGCATGCTGGAGTCCGAGGTGGCCTGGAATATCTTGGCATGTGCATCCTCGATCTTGTCGTGGATTGCCTCGCCCCGGGCCAGGGCGACATCAGCGGCACAGACGGCAGCTTGAGCGCTCTCGGCATTTGCAGCCACCGTCGCAGCAGCAGCTGCAACCGTCTCGGCTGCCATAGACGCCCTCTCGGCGGACGCGGCCGCTCTCAATGCGGATGCAGCGACACTCTCGGCGTAGGCGGCCGCGCTCTCGGTGCAGGCGGCGGTGCTCGGGGGGGGGGGGGACGCGGCCATCATACGGGCCTTCACGAAGCGTTTCCACGACGTCGTCTTTGCAAGAAGGGGGTGCAGGAATGGGGATCGGGATTCGTGGATTCGGGGGTTGCCGGCACTAGGGCAGACGAGTCGGTGAAGCTGAAGGAGGGAGACTTAAATAGACCCAGATATTTTCATCGCAAACGGTTCCTAGAAAACAACTGTGTGTGATGTTGTAGATATTTTTTATTAGCTATGAAAGACGAATTTGGAATAAAGTGCCAACAGATGGTGTTTTAAATGAACGAGAAATTTTTTAGTACTAATACAATTGTCATGTTAAACTTTGGAAAATTTCAGGGGTCATTTGACCTTCTAAGACATTTAAGTGATTTTCTAGCCATTTAATGACCGTAATTGAAATTTGAACTGCATGTACATGCAATAGCTAACCATAACGGTTTGAAAACTCATACTTCATGTACTTGTGTGTGATTTAATTCCATGTGCAGTAAATTGGAAGGAATTTTCAAACATATTGGTCTAACGTCTATGACACAATTAAGCATGGAGTGACACGGCATTTTAATTCCAAAAAATAAAAAAATCAGAAACACATGAAACCTTGGTTGATGTAATGTCATGCCACCAAGATGATGTGGTAAAAAAATTGGCATGTTTGACCAAAGTTTGGACACACACCCCTCACAAA
Source organism: Triticum urartu (assembly GCF_003073215.2). Classification (NCBI taxonomy): domain Eukaryota; kingdom Viridiplantae; phylum Streptophyta; class Magnoliopsida; order Poales; family Poaceae; genus Triticum; species Triticum urartu. Next base: position 113,935,548 of record NC_053027.1, on the reverse strand, counting down.
CCAGAGCAACTCACTAGAAGGCTCGTGGTTTCGAGAGGGAACAATGCATGCTTGATGATGAATGGGAGATAGCTTCCTCTTATGACCTTCAATGTTTTTTCTACGTCTAACGTGCACTACTACAACTGTAATGTGAAATTTTTGAAAATTCTAGGGGTCATTTGACCTTTTAAAGACATTTAAGTGATTTTCTAGCCATTTAGTGACCGTAATTCAAGTTTGAACTACATCTACATGCAACGCCTAACCAAAACGGTTTGAAAAATAATGTTTGTGTACTTGTGTGCGAGTTAATTCCATGTGCAGTAAACTAGAAGGAATTTACAAACATATTTGTATCACGACATGGACACATATGCATGAATACGTATGCATGGAGTGACATGGCATTTTAATTTCAAAAAAAAAATCAAAAACGCATGAAACCTTGGTTGATGTAATGTTATGCCACCAAGATGATGTGGTAAAGAAATTGGCATGTTTGACGAAAGTTTGGACACACACCCCTCACGAACCGGAGCAAATCGCTAGAAGGTTCGTGGTTCCGAGAGGGAACAATGCATATTTGATGATGAACGGGAGATAGCTTCCTTTTACGGCCTTCAAATTTTTTCTATGTCTAACGTGCACTACTACCACTGTAATGTGAAATTTTGGAAAATTCTAGGGGTCATTTGACATTTTAAATACATTTAAGTGATTTTCTAACCATTTAATGACCGTAATTCAAATTTGAACTACATCTACATGCAACGCCTAACCAAAACGGTTTGAAAAATAATGTTTGTGTACTTGTGTGCGAGTTAATTCCATGTGCAGTAAACTAGAAGGAATTTACAAACATATTTGTATCACGACATGGACACATATGCATGAATACGTATGCATGGAGTGACATGGCATTTTAATTTCAAGTGATTTTCTAACCATTTAATGACCATAATTCAAATTTGAACTACATCTACATGCAACGCCTAACCAAAACAGTTTGAAAAATCATATATGTGTACTTGTTTGGGAGTTAATTCCATGTGCAGTAAATTAGAAGGAATTTTCAAAAATATTGGCTCATGACATGGACACATGCATACGTATGCATGGAGTGACATAGCATTTTAATTCAAAAAAATAGAAAAATGATCAGAAACACATGAAACCTTGGTTGATGTAATGTCATGCCACCAAGATGATGTGGTAAAGAAATTGACATGTTTGACGAACGTTTGGACACACACCCCTCACAAAACGGAGCAACTCACTAGAAGGTTCGTGGTTCCGAGAGGGAACAATGCATGTTTGATGACGAAAGGGAGACAGCTTCCTCTTACGGCCTTCAAATTTTTTCCTACATTTAACATGCACTAATACAACTGTCATGTGAAAATTTGGTAAATTTCAGGGGTCATTTGACCTTTTAGTGACATTCAAGTGATTTTCTAACCATTTAATGACCATAATTCAAATTTGAACTACATCTACATGAAACGCCTAACCGTAACGGTTTGAAAATCACATTTTTGTGTACTTGTGCGCGAGTTAATTCCATGTATAGTCAATTAGAAGTAATTTCCAAACATATTGGTGTCAAGGCATGGGCACATGCATGGAGTGCATGCCATGGCATTTTAATTCCAAAAAATTAAAAAAATGATCAGAAAACATGAAACCTTGCTTGGTTTAATGTCATCCACCAAGATGATGTGGCAAATAAATTGGCATGTTTGACGAAAGTTTGGACACACACCCCTCACAAACTGGAGCAACTCGCTAGAAGGTTCGTGGTTCCGAGAGGGAACGATGCATGGTTGATGACGAACGGGAGATAGCTTCCTCTTACGGCCTTCAAATTTTTTCTACGTCTAACGTGCACTACTACAACTGTAATGTGAAATTTTAGAAAATTCTAGGGGTCATTTAACCTTTTAAAGACATTTAAGTGATTTTCTAACCATTTAATGACCGTAATTCAAATTTGAACTACATCTACATGCAACGCCTAACCAAAACGGTTTGAAAAATCATATCTGTGTACTTGTGTGCGAGTTAATTCCACGTGCAGTAAATTAGAAGGAATTTTCAAACATATTGGCTCACGACATGGACACATGCATACGTATGCATGGAGTGACATGGAGTTTTAATTCAAAAAAATATAAAAATGATTAGAAACACATGAAACCTTGGTTGATGTAATGTCATGCCACCAAGATGATGTGGTAAAGAAATTGGCATGTTTGACAAACGTTTGGACACACGCCCCTCACAAACCGGAGCAACTCGCTAGAAGGTTTGTGGTTCTGAGAGGGAACAATGCATGTTTGATGATGAACGGGAGAGAGCTTCCTCTTGCGACCTTCAAATTTTTTTCCTACGTTTAACGTGCAACTGTCATGTGAAAATTTGGTAAATTTCAGGGGTCATTTGACCTTCTAAAGACATTTAAGTGATTTTCTAACCATTTAATGACCATAATTCAAAATTTAAATGCATCTACATGCAACGCCTAACCAAAATGGTTTGAAAAATCATATTTTTGGGTACTTGCGTGCAAATTAATTCCATGTGCAGTAAATTATAAGGAAATTTCAAACATATTGGTGTCAAGGCATGGGCACATGCATGGAGTGCATGCCATGGCATTTTAATTCCAAAAAATTAAAAAAGATCAAAAAAATGAAACCTTGCTTGATTTAATGTCATGCCACCAAGATGATGTGGTAAAAAAACTGGCCTGTTTGACGAAAGTTTGGACACACACCCCTCACAAACCGGAGCAACTCACTAGAAGGTTCGTGGTTCCGAGAGGGAACAATGCATGTTTGCTGACGGACGGGAGATAGCTTCCTCTTACGGTCTTCAAATTTTTTACTATGTTTACCGTGCTCTAATACAACTTTCATGTGAAAATTTGGAAATTTTCAGGGGTCATTTGACCTTTTAAAGACATTTAAGTGATTTTCTAACCATTTAATGACCGTAATTCAAATTTGAACTACATCTACATGCAACGCCTAACCAAAATGGTTTGAAAAATCATTTTTTGTGTACTTGTGTGCGAGTTAAAAAATCATCAGACGATGTAAATATCTGGTGTTCAAAAAAGAAAATGTAAAGATCTGGCAAGACAACCGGCCCCACACGATTGGCAGTCTATCTCGCGGCTGGTGGTTTGGTAAGTGAATGGCGTGGATCATTAATCAGACATGGTTCTGCATTGGAAACCGTCAACTATTATGTTCACACATGGATTTTGGCTATTATGTTCACACACGGATTTTGCTGCGGGAATCATGTGTAATTCAAACTACAGTACTCATAAATTCCGGTGACCGGCGTTTGTACTGTCCCCGTTGATCTATATTCCGGCCGCTAATAAATACTACATTGCTCATGTCGTCCCACCTGCATTCTCATCTACATCCTCCCCTCGCTCGTCCTCTCTCTCTCTCAAATCTCTGCCATGGCGCCGCCGGTCTGCCCACGCGCCAACGAGGAGTCGCCGCCCTCGAGGACGTTCACTCGATTAGCAGCGATGAGGACCCCTACGCGCCGCCTAACGAGGTTGCGTCGGACCACCCAACTTTGGATTTGTTTTGGGCCTAGTATAATCTTTGTCTGTGGAAGTCGCTGTCGCCGGCTGAGAAAGCCAGGAAAGTGGCGTTCAAGAAGGAGATGGCGGAGGAGGAAGCCAGGTACCAGGCAGCCTCTGAAGCCCGTGATGTCGCCTGGAGAAAGGAGGGGGCGGAGCTTTGGGGGCGAGCGCGTCGTCGTGACGAGGAGGTGTACGTACGGGTACTTCGTGAGGAAGGTCATAGGCGTTGGGCACCTCGTCGCTGCATGGAGGTGGGCCGATAAGCTTCAGCATGCCACCGACGAGGAGCTCCGGTAGGAGCCTGACAAAATGGCAAGATCGGCCGTGCGCGTTCGCTAGCAAGAGGCAGATCGGTACGTCAAGCGGTGCGAGGCAGAGGAGTTGGAGTACTACTGAGGGAGTCCTGGATTAGGGGGTTCTCAGACAACCGGACTATATCCTTCGGCCGGACTGTTGGATTATGAAGATACAAGATTGAAGACTTCGTCCCTTGTCCGAGTGGGACTCTCCTTTGCGTGCAAGGCAAGCTTGGCAATTCGGATATGTAGATCTCCTCCCTTGTAACCGGCTCTGTGTAACCCTAGCCCCCCCTGGTTTCTATATAAACCAGAGGGTTTAGTCCGTAGGACAACAACAATCATAATCATAGGCTAGCTTCTAGGGTTTAGCCTCTACGATCTCGTGGTAGATCAACTCTTGTAATACTCATATCATCAAGATCAATCAAGCAGGAAGTAGGGTATTACCTCCATCGAGAGGGTCCGAACCTTGGTAAACATTGTGTCCCCCGCCTCCTGTTACCATCCGCCTTAGACGCACAGTTCGGGACCCCCTACCCGAGATCCGCCAGTTTTGACACCGACATTGGTGCTTTCATTGAGAGTTCCAGTGTGTTGTCACCATAAGGCTTGATGGCTCCTTCGATCATCGGCAGCGATGCGATCCAGGGTGAGGTTTTTCTCCCCGGACAGATCTTCGTATTCGGCGGCTTCGTACTGCGGGCCAACTCGCTTGGCCATCTAGAGCAGATCGAGAGCTACGCCCCTCGCCATCAGGTCAGGTTTGGAAGCTTGAACTATACAACCGACATCCGTGGAGACTTGATCTTCGACAGATTCGAGCCCATGCCAGGTGCGCCGCACAGTCACCACGAGCATGACTTAGCTCTGCCGCCGGACGGTGTTCGAGAGATCACACGTGTGGCTACTCCGGCCCTCAATCCAGAGCAGATTGTGTCGTCCGAGGACGGGTGGATGGACCCTGCCATAGAGGCCGCACACCCAGCAGCGATAGAGATGAATACTGACTTCACCCCCTATGAGACCTGTGTTGCCGGACCCTTGGATTCGTCCCCGGCCACAGGCTCCAAACCGCCTGCGTCCGTGCCTATCGAATCTGATTGGGCACCGATCATGGAGTTTACCTCCGCGGATATCTTTCAGCACCCACCCTTGGGCGACGTGTTAAATTCATTGAGGTCTCTCTCCTTGTCAGGAGACCCTTGGCCGAACTATGTCCGGCTTGAGTGGGAAGCGGGCGACGAAGAAATTCATTCCCCACCCACTTAATAGCCTCTGTCGATGACTTAACCGACATGCTTGATTTCGGCTCCGAAGACATCGACGGTATGGACGACGATGCAGGATAAGAACAGGAACCACCGCCCACAGGGCGCTGGACAGCCACCTCATCATATGATATATACATGGTGGACACCCCCAAAGAAAGTGATGGCAATAAGGCAACGTAGGATAATCCCCTCGAGAAGCAATCTAAGCACCGGCGTCATCGGCGCCGCTCTAAGCCCCGCCATTGCAAAAGTAGCGATACCGGCACAAGAGACAATAACGCTGCGGACACTGCCGAAGACGAAGACAATCCCCTCCAGCCAGGCTTCGAGTGGGATGATGGGCAAGCTAGCCCTAAGAAACAGGCGGCAAACGGAGAATCAGAGGATGACAATTACATGCCCCTCTCCGATGACGAGGTGAGCCTCGGCGACGAAGAATTTATCATGCCTGAGGATCCCGTTGAGCAGGAGCGCTTCAAGCGCCGGCTTATAGCCACATCAAAAAGGCTGAAGAAAAAGCAATAGCAGATTCAAGCTGATCAAGATCTGCTAGCGGATAGATGGACCAAGGTGCTGGTAGCCGAGGAATACGAACTCGAGCACCCAACCAAAAGTTACCCAAAGTGTAGGTTGCTGCCCCAACTCGAGGAGGAAGCATTAAAGCCTACACTACCAGCGTATGATGCGGCTAACCGGCCACCTCGTGGCCGAGACAAAGCGCCGTATCAGCCCGAAGTCTAGCCCGCACCCCATCGCCAGTCAAACAAAAACACCAAGGCCCAGGGAAACACGCAGGACCTGCGAGACGTATTGGAAAACAAAGCAGGACATACAAGATCGACCTACGGATCACGGGGACGCGCCCCAACGCTTGACGACGACCGTCACGCTGGATATACTAAAAGCAAATCCGGCCGGGCCGAATATAGAAGACAAGACTCGTATGAACTGCGTCATGATATAGCCCGGCACAGAGGCGCCGCACACCCCCTATGCTTCACTGATGAAGTAATGGATCATGAATTCCCAGAAGGTTTTAAACCCGTGAATATTGAATCATATGATGGCACAACAGACCCCGCGGTATGGATCGAAGATTTCCTCCTCCACATCCACATGGCCCGCGGTGACGATCTACATGCCATCAAGTACCTCCCATTAAAACTCAAAGGACCTGCTCGGTATTGGCTTAATAGCCTGCCGGAAAACTCCATTGGCAGTTGGGAGAATTTGGAGGACGCATTCCTTGACAACTTCCAGGGCACTTATGTGCAACCACCGGATGTTGATGACTTGAGTCACATAACCCAACAGCAAAGGGAATCAGCCAGGAAATTATGGACTCGGTTCCTAACTAAAAAGAATCAAATCGTCGACTGTCCGGATGCCGAGGCCTTAGCGGCATTTAAGCATAACATCCGCGACAAGTGGCTTGCCAGACACCTCGGCCAAGAAAAGACGAAGTCCATGGCAGCCCTCACGACACTCATGACCCGCTTTTGTGCGGGCGAGGATAGTTGGCTAGCTCGCATCAACAACACATCAAGAAACCCTGGCAATTCAGATGCCAAAGATAGCAACGGCAGGACACGTCGCAGCAGACACAAACGCCGTAACAATGGCGACAACACCGAAGACACGACAGTTAATGCCGGATTCAGTGGCTCTAAATCCGATCAACGAAAAAAGACGTTCAAAAGAAGCAATCCGGGCCCGTCCAGCTTGGACCACATACTCGATCATTCGTGTCAAATTCACGGCACCACCGATAAACCATCCGACCACACCAACAGAGAATGTTGGGTGTTCAAACAGGCCGGCAAGTTGAATGCCGAAAACAAGGAAAAGGGGCTGCATAGCGATGACGAGGAGGAGCCCTGGCCGCCGAACCCAGGAGGGCAGAAGAAATTTCCTCCCCAAGTGAAAATGGTAAACATGATATACGCAACCCATATTCCCAAGCGGGAACGGAAGCGTGCACTGAGGGACGTCTATGCGATGGAGCCGGTCGCCCCAAAGTTCAACCCATGGTCTTCTTGTCCGATCACCTTCGATCGCAGGGACCACCCCACCAGTATCCGTCATGGCGGTTCTGCCGCATTGGTCCTTGACCCCCATCATTGACGGATTTCATCTCACTCGAGTCCTTATGGACGGTGGCAGCAGCCTGAACTTGCTTTATTAGGATACAGTGCGCAAAATGGGTACACTACTAGGAAAAGGGCTATAGATGGAATTGACACTAATGGCGCACTAGACATGTGGTGCGCCATTACTATATACTAATGGCGCACCATGTGTTGGTGCGCCATTAGTGTCCAAATACTAATGGCGCACCACATCCACGGTCCGCCATTAGTAAAAAAAATTAAATTTTTTCAAAACTACTAATGGCGCACCGTGGGAGTGGTGCGCCATTACTTCCAACGAATGCACACCCCCCCCGTGGACCGCCTTTTCAGTTTTTAGAAAAAATAAAAAATGATGGAAATGTCAAAAAATAAAAGAAAATAAGTTTCCCATGTGATATGTGGTCTAGTTGTTGTGAAAATTTACAAATATGAATTTCGACTTTATTTGCGAAATCTCTCGAGAATTTGTAAAATGGGCATAACTTTTGCATACGAACTCGGATGAAAAAGTTTTTTATATGAAAAATCATCTACTCAAAAAGTTACATCCGAATTTAACCGGGGGGACCCCATTAAACATTTTCAAAATCCTCAAAAACCTAACAAAAAAAGATACGGGGCTTTTAAGATCTGGAGAGGCAAAAAAAACAAAAAAATTCAAACTTACTAATGGCGCACCTACCCATGGTGCGCCATTACTATCTTCCCGCCTTCAAAATTCAAAATAAGTCAAAAGAAATTACTAATGGCGCACCTGCCCATGGTGCGCCATTAGTATCTTCCCGCCTTCAAAATTCAAAATAAATCAAAAAAAAAGTTAGTAATGGTGCACCTGCCCGCAGTGTGCCATTACTATGCCGTATATATGGCTGGGCATGGTCCTCTCCTCCTTACCTCTTCATTCTTCTCCTCCACTCCATCTCCTCCTCTCCTCCACTCCATCTTCCCTTCTCTCCTCCACCATACTACCCTCCTCCTCTCCGGCGACCTCCTCCTCCTCCTCTCTGGCGACCTCCTCCTCCTCTCCGGCGACCTCCTCCTCCCTCCTCTCCTCTCCTCCCCTCCCCTCCCCTCTCGGTTTCTCCTCCCTCCTCTCCGGTGAGCTCCTCCTCCCTCCTCTCCGGTGAGCTCCTCCTCCCTCCTCTCCTCCCATCCCCTCATGGTTTCTCCTTCCTCCTCTCCGATGCTCCGGTTAACTCCTCTCCGGCGACCTCCTCCTCCTCCTCCTCTCCGGCGAACTCCTCCTCCTCCTCTCCGGCGATGTAGGCGAGCGCCTCTCCGGTGACCTCCTCCTCGTCCTCTCCGGCGAACTCCTCTCCAGCAAAAGAACGTGGCAAAAGAACGTACAAGATCCAAAAACAGGAACAAAATTAGAAATAATATCGTGCCAAAAACGAGCAAAAAAAAGAGCACAAAATGGGCAAAAAATCACGATCCAGATCCAAATTCAAAATTCAAAAATAGCAATGGCGCACGGTGGGGGTTAGACGGTGCGCCACTACTATTTTCCCACCTTCAAAATTCAAAAATACTAATGGTGCACCAGTGGCCTATACTAATGGCGCACTAGTGGCCTATACTAATGGCGCACCGTGGCCTATACTAATGGCGCACCAGTGGTGCGCCATTAGTAAAAAATACTAGTGGCGTGATACTAATGGCGCACCAGTGATGCGCCATTAGTAGGCAAAACTGGTGCGCCATTAGTAGCCCTTTTCCTAGTAGTGGTATAGACCCCTCGGGGATCAAACCCACCAAAACCACCTTCAAAGGTGTCATCCCAGGTGTAGAGGCCTGTTGCACGGGCTCAATAAGACTGGAAGTAGTCTTCGGATCTCTGGAAAACTTCCGAAGCGAGGAGTTAATCTTCGATATCGTCCCCTTCCGCAGTGGCTATCATGCACTGCTCGGACGAACCGCATTTGCCAGATTCAATGTGGTACCGCATTATGCATACCTCAAGCTCAAAATGCCAGGACCTCGTGGGGTTATAACAGTTAATGGAAACACAGACCGCTCACTCCGCACGGAGGAGCACACTGCGGCCCTCGCAGTAGAAGCGCAAAGCAGCCTGATGAGGCAAACCACCAATTCGGCGAAAAAGACCCCGGACACCTTCAAGCGAGTCTAGAGTACCCTGCAAGAGGATCGCCAGGCATGTTTAGAGCTCGCCTAGCAATTCGTCCTCCGTCCTAGTCCCAGTAAAGCGGTGAAATTTGCGCCGCGCGTCCATAATTATGCACTCAAGATACCATGGGCATAGGCGGAGGCACGGCTATGGCACGGCCCACAATGCGGCTCAACCGCTTCAGGACCCGTATATCTTTACCATTTTCTTCCTTTCAATACCCTATTCTCTAAAGGCCCTCCCCGATACCCTGATTATCGGACCCATCATGGGAAGGAAACACCAAGGAAGCAAGAAGCTTTGACGTACAAGGGAATCCCCAGGTGGTCTCTGATAACGATCGCTATACCTGTTTTACATACCCACACGCAGCCTGCCCTTGGACAGGACATGTCAAATAGTCCTATTTTTGCTTATCGCACTACTTGTATACATACGCTTTGACGTATCATTTAAATAACAATGCACAATGTTAGCTTATTATTGCATTTCTTCATCTTTTTCCCTGTCTGCTTATTTATGACAAATTACACCCGTACATCTAGTGCGCCAGGGGCTTCAGTGTACCCCATAACACGGCAAGAAAAGTCCGAACACTTTCAACAGTGCGGCACCCCAAACTTATAGCATTATATGCATCAGCTCCGAATCATGTCTTGGGTCAATAGTTGGGTTTGCCCGGCTCCCATGTTTTGGTACCTTATGTTCCGCTATATCGGCTAAGGTAGCACTGGGAGAACTACTGCGATTGTGTCCCGGTTCTTCTGGACGAGCACCTCAGTAGAGAAAGCCGAAAACTGACTGTCATGATGCGGCGAGAGCTGGTCGCTGTTCGAGAGGTCTCGAATCCTTAAAGATTTTTTCCGCTTCGGGAGAGGAGTCGGCCTTGTCCGATTTAGGCGTACATAGTGCCCCAAGTTCGGCCTTCCGAATACTAGGGGCTTCACCAAAATTTAAAATTGTAGACTTCTATGGCTAAGTGAGAGTGATAAAGCTTTATAGTCCGATTGCCTGGTTCATTGTGCTGAACACCTCCTTCGAAGGACCCAAAACTAGGATAAAGAGTGATCAGGTTTATCCCGAACACCTCAGTACTAGTTACATGGGGGCAGAAGCCGACGACTGGCCAACTCTCAAATTTTATAAAGGGCCACACAAAAGGTAATATTTTAAATCAACAAGCGTTACATAGCGCACATGAACTCATTTCACATTACAGGATCACATGAGTACATTCATTCGAATATTACATCCTTAGCACATTCCTCTGCCACAAGGCGAGCACCCTTCAGGACACTGTCATAATACCTTTCAGGGTGGCGATGCTCCTTGCCCTCTAGCGGCCCCTCCTTCACCAGCTTTTCGGCGTCCATCTTCGCCCAGTGCACTTTCACCCGGGCAAAAGCCCTACGCACACCCTCAATGCAGACAGACCGCTTTATGACTTCAAACCGTGGGCAGGCGTTCACAAGCCGCCTTACCAGGCCGAAGTAGCTGCCAGGCAGGGGTTCGCCAGGCCACATCTGGACTATGAGGTCCTTCATGGCCAGTTCGGCCGCCTTGTGAAGCTCGGCCAGTTGCTTCAACTGGTCGCTCAAGGGCATCGGATGTTAGGTCCCAGTATACTAAGACCAGAACAACCTCTCCGTCGAGCTCCCTTCCTCAGCCCGGTAGAACTCTGCGGCATCCGACACACTGTTGGGTAGATCTGCGAACGCTCCTAGAGAGCTCCGAATTCGGGTAAGTAAAAGGAAAGTTTCCTTCACATGCTTGCTTTGCATAATGAATGCCTTACCCGCCACTATCTTCCTGACCACCTCAATTTCCGGGAGGGCCTTTTGGGCTTCGGCCTTGGCATTTTATGCGTTCTTGAGGGCCTTCGCAAGCTCGAACCCTTGCGTCCTAGAGTCACGCTCCAAGGACTCGTACTTCTTGACAAACTCCTGGAGCTCTTGTTGAACCTCGCCAACTCAGGTGAGGGAGTCCAGGATTAGGGGGTATCCGGACAGCCAGATTATATCCTTTGGCCGGACTGTTGGACTATGAAGATACAAGATTGAAGACTTCGTCTCGTGTCCGGATAGGACTCTACTTTGCGTGGAAGGCAAGCTAGGCAGTACGGATATGGATATCTCCTCCTTTGTAACTGACCTTGTGTAACCCTAGCCCCCTCCGGTGTCTATATAAACCGGAGGGTTTTAGTCCGTAGGACAACATACAATCATACCATAGGCTAGCTTCTAGGGTTTAGCCTCTCCAATCTCGTGGTAGATCAACTCTTGTAATACTCATATCATCAAGAATAAATCAAGCAGGACGTAGGGTTTTACCTCCATCAAGAGGGCCTGAACCTGGGTAAAACATTGTGTCCCCTGCCTCCTGTTACTATCCGCCTTAGACGCACAGTTCGGGACCCCCTACCCGAGATTCGCCGGTTTTGACACCGACATTGGTGCTTTCATTGAGAGTTCCTCTGTGACGTCGTCGTAAGGAAGGATGCCTCATCTCGTTGTTAAAAACAAAATTACCACCGGGGGAGCTCTGGCTGTCGGCCAAACTCTCCGGCTTGGCAATTTCGTCATGACTGCCTATTCGGCCGCTGCACCGACGATGACTTCTCGGGTCATCAAAAACAGCCTCCACGTCGGCTCGGAATTCACCGAGCAGATGGATCTAATGGAGCTCTCTTCCCTCAATGGACTCTTGGATCACATCGCTGCCTTGGGAGTCGCTACGGACTATGATCGGATTAGGCTTAAACACGATCAAATGGAGATTAACTCTCCATCGGTCACCCATCACGTTGCCGTGGTGGAGGAACAATGCGACAACTCTTCCTCTATTTTGAGGACTAACTATGTGCCGGATTCCTGAGCTCTCCGAGCCAGATACCCACTTACGGGAGGACATCACCCAAGCCCTGAATCTAGAATCAGGCAGCGGGCCAGACTTATCGGGCAGCACTCCGGAACCCGAACTTCCAATATTGGAAACTCCTCGGCCCCTGGGTCTCAGATCGGGTAGGGGTCGGACTCAAATTACATGTCTTGTTTTTTTCTTTCTTTCTTTATTTTATTCTTTCTCTAGGCCTTCAAGGGCCAACTTGTGCCTCGCTTGCACATTATAGATGCGCTAGCCGTGCTCATCATACCTGGGGGCATCTTTCACAGAAGCTTAATTATTTATCTGGGCCTCATGCCCCGCACATGTGTTATACTTCCGCATGTACCTTTTTTCGCCATTATATGCATCAATATGACTTAAGTTTTGGCCAAGCTGGGTTGCCTGGCTCTTGTATTTATGCCCTACATTTCCGTTAATTCGGCAAGGGCATAAGGGGAGCACCTCTGCGATTGTTACTGCCGGGTCAGCCGGATGTGTACCTCAGACTGGGTGAAGCCGAAAGCTAGCATTCCTAAGGGAATATTCGGTCGGTGAACAAAAGATGATTATTATTTATTTTCCATATCTGCCCCCAGATGTTTTTTCTTGCATTTCTTGTCGCAGTCCGGACATGCACCTTAGGGCATGCATACCCAGGGAAAGGAACCCTTAACGGAACTATTCTCCCTGGAAGATGTTTCTTACTACCCATGTAATATAACATAACTAGTTGGGCACTTGTCCGTTCAAGCACTAATGACCCCTACGCCTGGTATCCACGCATACCCCGGTTCTTATATAACTGAGCGGGTATTCGGATACACTCCAGACTATCGGGTCCCGAGGTTGAAGCGAAAAGGTCCGCCAACACAAATGATCTACAATCCGGCTAGAAGGCATTATACATGTCACTTTAATTACATAGTCATGCAGACTGACTAAATTCCTCTTCTATACCATCCAACAGGCGGTCTAGCCTACAATCCTATTGGGAATACTTTGCGGCTAATTCTACTTGCCCATAAACTAAGCTAACGGGGATCTTTTTTCCGTCGGGCCCCACAGGTCTGACCTCGGCCATGTGATTTGGGTCAGCCTTGGTATACCGCGTCTTCACCATGGCCCAGGCTTCTCTGGCACCTTGACGGCAGGCCGATATCTTCCATAATCGGAAGCGCCGCCGTGCTCCCTTGAGCTTCTCCGTAAGCTCTGCAACGCCTTCTGGCAGGGAGATGGATGGCCACAAGGCCTGGGCAACACCTTGCATCACCTGCCGAACTTGTTCGTGCAGATGTGAGAGCTCGGATAGAAGATCACCCACAGACCCGATAATTTCCTCTGCGTGATGACCTGTCAGCATACCTATAGACATAACGCTGTTAGTCGGCTTCTTCGCCGAACTCCTTCAAAAGGATTCGTTCAAGCACTTACTGAAATGCCGCACCGAAGCCGCTTATTCTCCTTCTCGGAGTCTGCAAGCTGGGCTCAAACGTCTTTTAGTTCCACACTCAGCTTGATATTGGCGTCTTGGAGATTGCTTTTCTGCCGCCTAACCTTAGTCAGCACGTGTTTGCCAGCCTCTAGCTGTCGCACGACATGCTAGTTGTCGGTGTCAAAACCGGCGGATCTCGGGTAGGGGGTCCCGAACTGTGCGTCTAGGCCGGATGGTAACAGGAGGCAACGAACACGAAGTTTTACCTAGGTTTGGGCCCTCTTGATGGAGGTAAAACCCTACGTCCTGTTTGATTAATATTGATGATATGGGTAGTACAAGAGTAGATCTACCACGAGATCGGAGAGGCTAAACCCTAGAAGCTAGCCTATGGTATGATTGTTGTTCTGTATGTTGTCCTACGGACTAAAACCCTCCGGTTTATATAGACACCGGAGAGGGTTAGGGTTACACAAAGTCGGTTACAATGGTAGGAGATCTACATATCCGTATCGCCAAGCTTGCCTTCCACGCCAAGGAAAGTCCCTTTCGGACACGAGACGAAGTCTTCAATCTTGTATCTTCATAGTCTAGGAGTCCGGCTGAAGGTATAGTCCGGCCATCCGGACACCCCTAATCCAGGACTCTCTTAGTAGCCCCTGAACCAGGCTTCAATGACGACGAGTCCGGCGCGCAGATTGTCTTCGGCATTGCAAGGCGGGTTCCTCCTCCAAGTACTTCATAGAAGATTTTGAACACAAAGATAGTGTCCGGCTCTGCAAAATAAGTTTCCACATATTGCCATAGAGAGAATAATATTTTCAAAAATCTAATCTGCTGACGTATTCCGTAGTGTGATGCACCACGGCCAAGCCTTTATTCGAATCATTTTATTATCCCACCTCGGCACGTCATGCGAGGCGGTTTCCTTGGCACGTCTTGTTAAAGCAGAGATCATGTCCCCTTATTCTGGGATTCTCATCAATACGGGCGTGGGTAACCCAACCGCTTCTAGGACTCCTAGACTATAGGCAAGTCCAAACGGCCACGGAGAGGACGCTTGATATTCACCCTCTTTATAAAGGGACAAGGCTTTTATTTTTTCCCTCCCGTGCTCAATTGAATCCTTCCCCCACGTCAAGCTCAAACACCCAAAGTTCAGGTTAGGGGCTCCGAACCTTCAATCATGTCCGGATCTAGCCTTCAACACCGATGGGTGCCTTCCTCCATCACGGAAGAAGACATCAAAAAGTTGAGGGAGGCCAGATATCTGACCGCCGAGGTTATGCATCGGCTGCCTGCCCGAGGGCAGGCCGTCCCCTCCCCCAAACCCAATAAGAGCGTCGTATTCGTCTCCCACTTCCTCCAAGGTCTAGGCCTTGCTCTGGATCCTTTCATCAGGGGTTTGATGTTTTATTACGGGGTAGACTTCCATGATCTAGCTCTGGACTCCTTTCTTCATATCACGACATTTATTGTCGTGTGTGAGGCCTTCCTCCGGGTTACCCCTCACTTTGGCTTGTGGCTCAAGACCTTTGAAGTAAAGCCGAAGATGATCGAGGGGCAACATGCAGCGTGTGGAGGTTCCTCAATACGCAAGATGACGGGAGCTCCATGGCCCAAAGGTTCCATTCCAGAGGTGTCTGAATTGTGGCAACAGGGGTGGTTCTACATCACGGCTCCTAGAAGTGCCAAGTGGGAGGCCGCCCTAGTTTTCCGCTCAGGCCCTCCACCACAACTGATGTCATGGATCAGTAGAGGTCTGAGCTGGGGTCCAGCAAAGGACGTGCCTGTACTGCAAAGCCGCATTTGAGATCTCTTCAATGGAGATTTTAGTTTGGTTGCGGTAATACAAGTTATGCTGGTTCGTCAAGTCCAGCCTTGCAAACACCGGCCTCTTCGCTTGTGGGAGTTCAATCCCGCGGGACCGCGTGTCATTCAAAATTTCCTCGGCCTGACGCACGAGGAGATGTACAAGTCATTCCTCGGACCTCAGGTAGAGTGTCCGGAAATCACCGAGGACGTGAAGCAGTAACCGCGCCGCCGAACAGGTAAGGAATCTTCCGGCCAAACATACTATCTCTCATTTGTTATGAAGTTATCTCTGAGAGTTCGCTTTTTGACCAGGACTAGCTAACAAAGGCGAAGTTGATTCGGTGTTCGGCCACCCTCCCTGAGGGTTTGGACAATCCGGTATTGGAAAAGATGCTCCAGGTCGCACCTTGCCTGGAGCCCTTGAAGGAAGATACTGGGAAGGATAATACGGGTGGACGCGGGCCCCCAACGCTTCCCATTCTAACCGAGGGAGTGAGTGTTTCCATGAAGGAAGACGACCGGAGGAGGAAAAGGACTGCGCCCGGGGATTCGGACGCCGAAGCTTCCAAACGGGAGAAGAAGTCTCCCACAGAGGGTCCTACCTTGGGGGGTGCCTTTGCCGCACAAAGTCCGCGGGGGGATCAATTCTCCAGCGGGTCGTAAGTGACCCGAAATACTTTAATAGTACAGGTATGCCATCTTTTTCTTCTGAGAAAATAACCACCGCATATATCTTTGCAGTTCGGGCCTTAGCCCCTCTCAAATGAGCTCGTCTTCGGGGGATCTTCTTCCAGAGATGATGGAGAGAGAAACGCCCCCTCCGGACTCCTCCGCTCCGG
The DNA here is from genome assembly GCF_003073215.2 of Triticum urartu. Lineage (NCBI taxonomy): Eukaryota > Viridiplantae > Streptophyta > Magnoliopsida > Poales > Poaceae > Triticum > Triticum urartu. Next base: position 113,919,157 of record NC_053027.1, on the reverse strand, counting down.
AAGCGGGCAACCCCGAAGTGTCGTCGCGGAGGGCCTCTCCGGATCCGGTGAGGCCAAAAGATAATCCCATTGACCCCCGAAGCTCCCAGTGTCCGGCTCTCGAAGAGAACGGAAAAAAGAGTCCGGCACCATCTGGTGTGCGATCGGATGTTCTGAGGGAGTTGGTGGGGCGAGCGGCCATCTGAGATGAACACCGTGTGCTGATGAATATGGTGATGGAGAGAATCTTGTCCGCCGAAAGCGGATTGCATGAAGCTTTTATGAGTCTACTGACAGGCTATGAGGTACGTAAAATAACGTATGATAGTCCTGCACATGCTAGGTGTGCCCTGTGTAGATAGTAGCCCCTGAGACTCTGGTTGTCGTGGGGTTTAGCCTAGGGTTTAGCCTCCTTGATCTTGTGGTAGATCTACTCTTGTACTACCCATATCATCAATATTAATCAAGCAGGACGTAGGGTTTTACCTCCATCAAGAGGGCCCGAACCTGGGTAAAACATCGTGTTCCCTGCCTCCTGTTACCATCCGGCCTAGACGCACAGTTCGGGACCCCCTACCCGAGATCCGCCGGTTTTGACACCGACATTGGTGCTTTCATTGAGAGTTCCTCTGTGTCGTCGCCCTTAGGCCCGATGGCTCCTTTGATCATCAACAACGATACGGTCCAGGGTAAGACTTTTCTCCCCGGACAGATCTTCGTCTTCGGCGGCTTCGCTCTGCGGGCCAATTCGCTCGGCCACCTAGAGCAGATCGAAAGCTACGCCCCTGGCCATCAAGTCAGGTTTGGAAGCTTAAACTACACGGCTGACATCCGCGGAGACTTGATCTTCAACGGGTTCGAGCCACGGCCAAGCGCACCGCACTATCTCGAGGGGCATGATCTAGCTCTGCCTCCGGACAGTGTCCTGGAGGCCGCACATGCATCGGTTCCGACCCCTAACTCGGAGCCTATTGCGCCAATAGAGGATCAGCGGTTGGACGTCACCTCGGGGGCTTCGATCTCAAGGGCGATCGAGCCGAACGCTAGCCCCGCACTCTGCATGATCCGTGACTCCGAGGATCCGGACTCATTTCTGAACTCCGAACCCCCCGCGCCCCTGCCGATCGAATCCGATTGGGCGCCGATAATGGAGTTCACCGCCGTAGACATCTTTCAGCACTCTCCTTGTGGCGATATCCTGAACTCTCTCAAGTCTCTCTCCTTATCAGGAGAGCCCTGGCCGAACTACGGTCAGTGAGGATGGGATACGGACGATGAAGAAATTCAAAGCCCACCCACCACCCACTTGGTAGCCACTGTCGACAATTTAAACGACGTGCTCAACTTCGACTCTGGAGACATCGACAGCATGGATGACGATGCAGGAGATACCGATGAACCAACGCCCATAGGGCATTGGACAGACACCTCATCTCATGATGTGTACATGGTGGATACCCCTAAAGGAAGCGACAACGAGGAAAAAGGGGATGGGACGGGAGATCGACCCCCTGAAAAGCAATCAAAGCGTCGGTGTAAACGCCGACCCAAGCCCCGCCTCGACAAAAACCCAGCCATAGAGTAGGACGAGTCGGTAGACGACGAGCAGGCCTTAGAGCAACCGTCCGAACAGGGCAACATGGATAGAGAAACCGAATATCCCTCCTCCGGCAAAAATGGCATTCCGGACGACCTCACGCCGAATAAACCTATGGAGCAGAAGAATCTCCACGAGAGGCTCGTTGCAACTGCACGCAGCCTAAAAAAGCAGAAGCGGAAGCTAAAAACAGCGGAAGATGCACTCCGGATTAGATGGAGCAAAGTAATCAATACTGCAGATAAATACGGCGACAGCCGCCGCACTAAAAGCTATCCGAAAAGAAAGCTACTGCCTGAATTCGACGAAGAGGCCCTAGAGCCCTCGCATTCAAGAAATGAGAAAGCCACACGGTCAGATAGACGACCCCATAAAGCGGCAAGCGGCGCCGCACCTAAATCAGCATGTGACCCACTTAAGGATTCGCATCATGGCCCAGTCAGGTACATTTATGGGCCAAGAAAGCAAGCTCTCGTAAGCAATGCTATGAAGCCATCATCAGAATCCGGCACACCCAAATACAGGGGCGCCGCACACCCCCTATGTTTCACCGATGAGGTCCTGGACTATGAATTTCCAGAGGGATTCAAACCCGTAAACATAGAGGCATATGATGGAACAACAGACCCTGGAGTTTGGATCGAGGATTATATCCTCCACATACACATGGCTAGAGGAGATGATCTCCACGCCATAAAATATTTACCCCTTAAGCTTAAAGGGACAGCCCGACATTGGCTTAAAAGCCTTCCCGAAAACACAATTGGAAGCTGGGAAGAGCTCGAGGATGCTTTCCGAGCAAACTTTCAAGGGACCTATGTCCGCCATCCGGATGCAGACGATCTTAGTCACATAACTCAACAACCCGGAGAATCAGCTCGGCAGTTCTGGAATAGATTCCTCACTAAAAAGAATCAGATAGTCGACTGTCCGGACGCTGAAGCCTTAGCAGCTTTCAGGCATAACGTCCGAGACGAATGGCTCGCCAGACACCTCGGCCAAGAAAAGCCAAGAACAATGGCCGCACTAACAAGCCTCATGACCCGCTTTTGTGCAGGGGAGGACAGCTGGTTGGCAAGGTGCAGCCCCAGTGACCCAAGTACATCCGAAACTAGGGATGGAAACGGAAAACCGCGACGCAACAAGGACCGTCGCTGGACTAAGGACAAAAGTCCGAAGAGCACGGCAGTCAATGCCGGATTCAAAGTCTCACGACAAAATCAGGCAAAATCGCCCCCCAAGATAACAGGGATGATCCATCCAACCTAAATAAAATCCTGGATAGGATATGTCAGATACACAGTACTCCCGAGAAGCCTGCTAACCATACCCACAGAGACTGTTGGGTTTTCAAACAATCCGGCAGACTCAATGCCGAACACAAGGGGCTCGACACACCAAGCGAAGACGAGGACGAACCCCAAAAGCAGAGCACCAGGAAACAAAAGAACTTCCCACAAGATGTAAAAACAGTGAACTCACTTCACATAACAAAACGTGTGGCGCCCTTAAAGGTACGCACCACATGGCCCATCCCCAAAGGGGCCTGCCACTGGTTGTCAAAACCGATCATCTTCGATCAGCTAGATTGCTCTAGAAATATCAAGAATGTAGGCTGGACTGCCTTGATACTCGATCCAATAATTGGCGGACTCCAGTTTTCAAATGTCCTTATGGATGGCGGCAGTGGACTAAACCTGATATATCAGGATACAATCCAGCACATGGGGATAAACCCAGCAAGAATCCGCCACAGCAAAACCTCCTTTCAAGGGGTAATACCTAGTCCAGACACCCATAGTATGGGTTTCCTCCGGCTCGAAGTCATATTCGGCTCTGCCGATAACTTCCGCCGCGCAAAGCTGACCTTCCATATCGTCCCGTTCTCAAGTCGCTATCAAGCACTACTGGGACGCGAAGCTTTCGCTCGCTTTAACGCAATACCGCATTATGCATCTCTTACGCTTAAGAAGCCCGGTCCATGAGGCATCATCTCTTTGAAGGGGAAGCACTAAAGTGCGCCTCCCCAAGGGGTGGACTGTGCGGCCGCCTTGACAGCCCCACAGCAAAATGGCCTCACCGGCCAAAAAACTTCGAAATAGGTCATTCGAGACCACGAACGCGGATAGACTAGTTTGGTGCAAAATCATCATTGATGCAGGCCTAGTGGCCATATAATCCCGCACTAGGGGCTCCACGCATATACAATAAGAGACAATAAAGCTCAATCTTATATATTTTACTTTATACTTTATTTATTTTTAACTTTTTCGGCACGACCCGTTTTCAACTCAGTTTCTCTCTTTTACAGATGAACGTCGTGCGGCGCCCGTCCAGGATACGGCACAACGGAGACACAGGCGCAGACGTGCAGTAGGGACCCGTCCTAAAGGATTCTTTTTAGATTAAGACCCTGCATAAACCTTTTTTACTGTCTCTTGTTGCTACACATCCCCTGGTTTTTTCTGATATAACCAAGGAGGAGGCTGGCGTCTTGGCATGTGGCCACGTCAGAATTTTTGCACGTACCTGGACACTAGGGGATTTTTTAATAAAGAGTGTTGTTTCGCCCGCACTCATAAAGACCGAACACCTTAGGGAGTGTTCGGCGTCACGAGTTTTGGCATTATATGCATCGGCTCCGAATCATGTCTTTGGTCAAATGTTGGGTTGCCCGGCTCCTGAGTTCGGCTACCTTACGTTCCCCTCTATCGGCTAAGGTAGCACCAGGAGAACTACTGCGATTGTGCCCCGGTTCGGCCGGGCGAGCACCTCAGTAGAGAAAGCCGAAAACTGACTGTCATGATGTAGCGTGAGACTGGTCAGCCACTCGATGACCTATCGGAATCTATCGGATTCCTCCGCTTTAACGAAGGGCCGCTTCCCGGTTAGGCACATACGCGCCCCGAACTCGGACGAGCGCAGTTGCCACCAAGGGGCTACCTAAATAGTCTCACTATCAAACTCCTATGGCTAAGTGAAAGTGTTAAAGCATTATAGTCCGGTTGCCTGGCCCGTTGTGCTATCACCTCCTTTGTAGGACCAAGACGTTGGGTTAAGTGTGAAAATGCGTCTTCTGCGAGCACCCCCGCACTATGTGCGTGGGGGCTGAAGCCAACGACTACAATCTTTCAGATTTTGTATATATATATATATATATATCTTAAAACGGCCGCACAGGAGGTGTTCCCAATACTTGGAGGCACAAGTATAAAAAAGGCCACTACAGTTTATCAAAATATTACTTTATAATTACATATGCTATCATAACATAGCATCTTTCGGGCACTGCGTCTCTATTACACGAGCGCCTTCAAGAACTTCCTGAAAATAGTGCTCGAAGGGCACTCGGCTTTTGTCCGAATCTCGGGACGCAACAACGGTGGTCTCCATCTCTGCCCAGTATGTCTTAACACGGGCAAGAGCCATCCTAGCGCCCTCTATGCATGCTGACCTCTTCATTGCATTTATACGCGGCACCGCGTCAAGGAATTGCTGCACTAAGCTGAAATAACTCTTCGGCTCCGATCTCCCCGGCCACAGGTGACCCATGACGTACTTCATGGCGAGTCCAGACAACCTATTGAGTTCGGCCCATTGAGGCAAACGATCATCCACTACCAGTGGACGCTCTGGATTGTGAAACTGCGACCAGAAAAGCTTTTCCACTTCGCGATCTTTCTGATCTCGAAAGTGTTCAGTCGCATCAGCAGCACTCGCTGCCAAGTCCCGATAGGTATCCTCCACACTCCACATCCGGTCCAACGGAGCAAACTGCGGATCGCAAAATTTCCTTCGCAGCATAAAGGGCTTTCCAGCCGCAATCTGTTCGGCCTGACGCAGCTCCTCCTTCGCAGCTCTCATCGCAGAGCGCGCGTCCTTGGCATTGGTAACGGCCTTCTCTAAGTCCGTCTGTTTCGCTTGGTCTTCTTTTTCAAGAAGTCTGCAAAGGCCTGTAGCGCTTTTTAACTTTTCGGCCATCTCGGCCATCTCTTCCTTGCTTCGGCAATGAGCAGCCTGTTCGGCTCTCGGCTCTTCAAGGGCTTTCCTGGTGGCCGCATCACTTTCGCTGGCTTGTTCTTTAGCTCGGGCAAGTTCTGCCCTAAGACTCTCCACGGCGGCCACACCATCTGCGTCAAAGCACACACATCGTAAGACACAGGCATAAAACTGTTCTTACCTGATGCCGCCCGAGGAATTACATACCTTGAGCCTCATCAACCGCTTATTGACAAGCGTGATGTCAGCATCTGCCACATCCAGTTGCTGCTTTAGTTCGGCAAAATCGTCAGTTCAGCTCGATTCCGGACACCCTGCCGCCTACATTCAAAGGCGACATCTTAGACCTGGGATTATGATCCTCCGCGTGCCGTCGTTTCTTGACAACGCGCAGAGTCTCAGGGGCTACTATCTACACAGGGTGCATCTTATTCATGCGCAACTGACAAAAGTATACATTATCTAATGTCCTGGAAACCCGTCAGTAAACTTTTGACGGCCTCATACAATCCGCTCTCTACGGATGAAATCCTTTCAATAACCGTGCCCATCAATGCATGGTGCTCCTCTGAGATAGAAGCTCGCCCCGGCAGAATCTTTAGCTCCTCCGGCCGAGCACCAGACGGTGCCGGGCTCGTCCCATGACCTCTTTCGAAGGCCGGACGCGGAGAACCTCGGGGGGGCGCATAGCTACCTTTCGCCCCTGCCGGATTCGGAGAAAACCTCCGCGACGACACCTCAGGGTCGCCCGCCTCACTAGGCGGCACGGCAGGGGGAGGCGTTCCGCTCTCCATCATCTCCGGAAGGAGATCCCCTGAAGACGAGCTCTGCTGAGAAGGGCTGAGGTCCGAGCTACAAGGTAAAGGTTTGGTTAATCTTCTCAGATATAAATCAAGGATTTCCCCCATCCCTCAAAAGGAAAATCTTTCTCCTCTTACGGCTCGATGGAGGGCTGATCCCCTTGAGGGCGTAGTCCGGCCGAGGAACTCCCCGGCGTCGGACCCTCTGACGAGGATTTTCTCCTTCGAGGAGGCCATAGCTTCCTTGTCCTCCCCCTCCAAAGGCATTATCTCCAGCATCCTAACCAGCACAGGATCCGTCCTGGTTTCAGGAAGGGGAGCCGGACACCTGATCAGCTTTGCCTTCGCTATCCACTCCTGTTTAAAAGGATGGCTCTTTTAGGGGCAAGTTTATGACAATTATACGGATAGAAGGTCCAGGCACAAGGTTGCTTACTTGAGTATCTGGGCGATTGCAGCTTAGGCCTGCGTCCTCGGTTAAATCCGGACACATCTCTTGTGATCCGAAGAACAGTCTATACATCTCTACGAGCGTTGCGCACATAAAGTTCTGGAGAGCTCGTGGTCCCTCTGGATTAAACTCCCACAGGCGAAGGGGGCGACGTTTGCCGGGAAATATTCGGCGAATCAGCATGACCTGCGTCACCTTGACCAAGCTGAGGTCTCCTTCCAAGAGATCCTTAATTCGGCCCTGTAACAAGGGCACGTCTTTGGGCAAACCCCAATCTAACCCTCTGTTAACCCATGATGCTAGCCGTGGTGGGGGACCCGAGCGAAAGGCAGGAAGCGCCACCCACTTGGTGCTCCAGGGAGTGGTGATATAAAACCACTCTCATTGCCACAAGCCTGGCTCCTCTTGAAAAGAGCCCTCGGGCCATGGAGCATCAGCATTTTTGCTTATAACAGCGCCTTCGCACTCTGCGTGCCGTCCCTTGATCATCTTCGGCTCCACTTTGAAAGTCTTGAGCCATAATCCGAAGTGAGGGGTAACACGGAGGAACGCTTCGCATACAACGATAAACGAGGAGATATGGAGGATGGACTCCGGAGCTAAGTCGTGAAATTCCAGCCCGTAATAAAATAGCAGTCCCCTCACAAAGGGATCCATCGGGAAGCCTAACCCCCGAAGGAAGTGAGACACGAGCACTACGCTCTCACCGGGCTGGGGACTGGGGATAGCCTGCCTTTGAGCAGGCAACTTGTGCGAAATTTCGGCGGTTAAGAACTTAGCCTCTCTCAACTTTAGCACGTCCTCCTCCGTGATGGAGGAGAGCATCCATCGGCCTTGAAGGTCGGAACCGGACATTGTCGAAGGTCTGAGGCGCCCGGAATCTGGAGCCTAGGGTGTTGGAACTCGAGGCGACGGGCGAACTCGTTTTGGGATTGGAGAAAAGGAGTAAGGCCCTGGTCTCTTTATAAGAGGTTGAATACCAAGAGCCCTCCCCGTAACCGTTTGGGACTCGCCTTTAATCGAGAAAACATGCTAACGGGCACGATTGGGTTACCCACGTCCGTATTGATGAGAATCCCGTAAAAGGGGGGCACACGATCTCTGCTTTGACAAGACGTGCCAAGGAAACTTCCTCGCAAAACACGCTGAGGTGGAAAAGTGAAAACGATTCGAGTAAAGGACTTGGCTGTAGTGTGATGACGCACTGCGGAATACGTCAGCAGATTTGATTTGTGTTAATATTATTCTCTCTATGGCAATATGTGGAAGCTTATTTTGCAGAGCCGGACACTACTCTTGGTGTTTACAATCTTCTATGAAGGACTTGGAGGAGGAACCCGCCTTGCAATGCCGAAGACAATTTGCGCGCCGGACTCGTCGTCATTGAAGCCTGGTTTAGGGGTTACTGAGGGAGTCCTGGATTAGGGGGTGTTCGGGTAGCCAGACTATACCTTCAGCCGGACTCCTGGACTATGAAGATACAAGATTGAAGACTTCGTCCCGTGTCCGGATGGGACTTTCCTTGGCGTGGAAGGCAAGCTTGGCGATGCAGATATTCAAGATCTCCTACCATTGTAACCAACTCTATGTAACCCTAACCCTATCCGGTGTCTATATAAACCGGAGGGTTGTAGTCCGTAGGCAATCAACTCCATATACAACAATCATACCATAGGCTAGCTTCTAGGGTTTAGCCTCCTTGATCTCGTGGTAGATCTACTCTTGTACTACCCATATCATCAATATTAATCAAGCAGGACGTAGGGTTTTACCTCCATCAAGAGGGCCCGAACCTGGGTAAAACGTCGTGTTCCCTGCCTCCTGTTACCATCCGGCCTAGACGCACAGTTCGGGACCCCCTACCCGAGATCCGCCGGTTTTGACACCGACAGTAGTCCATACCGTCGATGTTTTCAGAGTCGAAGTCGAGCATGTCGGTTAAATCGTTGACAGTGGCTACAAAGTGGGTGGTGGGTGGGCTTTGAATTTCTTCATCGTCCGTATCCCAACCTTGCTGACCGTAGTCCGGCCAGGGCTCTCCTGATAAAGAGAGAGACTTTAGTGTCTTCAGAATATCACCGAAAGGCGAGTGCTGAAAGATGTCCGCGGTAGTAAACTCCATGATCGGCGCCCAGTCGGATTCGATCGGCAGGGGCGCGGACGGTTCGGAGTCCGGGGAGGAGTCCGGCTCCTTGGAGTCACGAGTCTCGCGGAGTCTGTGCCGGGCTGCTGATCCACGGGCACCTATGGGACCGGGGTCCCTTTTTGGTTCGGCGGGGGGCGGAGGTCGCACAAAGAGCAGATCGAGGCGAAGCACACGGGCAATTTACCCAGGTTTGGGCCGCACGGATGCGTAAAACCCTACTCCTGCTTTGTGGATTGTATTGCTTTCTAGCTCGGGAGCGAGATCGAGCGTGAGTGTGTGGAATTGCTGAACCCTGAGCGAGAGTGTTCGAAGTGTCTAACCCCCGTCTCAGTTGCCCCGGGCCTCCTTTTATATGCTCAAGGGGTTACCGACATAGGGAAACGGAGGGCAAAAGTGGAAGAGTGGTGGTAGGCACAGCTAGGTGCTGTAGTAGGCACAGCTAGATGCTACAGTGTTATCATAGCTAACCCTGACGGCAGGGGACAAGAGCATTAAATGCCCGTCTGTGTCGCCTAAACAGTGCCGAAAGGGGCTTGCTAGAGAAGCCACCGTTAGCCACGGTGGTTGTCTTGCTAGCGCCTGCTTGCCACCTCGCACCTCAGCTGCGCAGCCTTCCGCCACGTGTGCTTGGGAGGGCCCCAGAGTGACGCGTGGGTGGATGTGCTGGAGCGCGGGCACGAAGTGGGGGCTTCCCGCGGCAAGCTCTTTGCCGCGGTCATCGCCTTGTCGTGTAGGTCCGGGGGCTTGTCGCTCACCGGGCCTTGCCGGGGCGCGTGGGGTGTCGCGGCAAGTTTCCTTGGTACGCCTTAGTTGGCCTTCACGGCAAGCGCCTCTTGCCGGGGCCTTGGGACGCTTCTGATAGCCTTCCGGGCAAGCTCCTCTTGCCGGGGTCTTGTCTTGAGTACTTTGTTCTTGAATGGTTTTCAGAGGAACCGCGGAGGATCTTGGCGGTGACCTGGCAGGCCTTGCCGCGGGACGCTGCGACTGCCCGTGCACAAGTTCGGGGTACTAAGGGTACCCCTACTTTAGTACACCGACAGGAGCCCCCAGGCCTCGGCCAGACACGGTGCCGAGCGCTGTTGGGCCAGGCCCAAAACAGTGCACGGGCGCGCGCGGCCTGGGTCACGCCGTATATCTCTCCGTTTCCCCCGCGCACGCCTCGAACGGCATGCGTCAAACGCGGAGCCGTGGGTGACGCGGGCGGCGTGCGCGGGGTTAAGCCCCGCGAGCATGCGTCAGGCCATGATGAAGGGGGCGGCCCACGCCCTCCTCTCTAAACGGAGGTAGGCGTGGGGGCGTGGTGCATTTACTGGATGGGGCCGGTGCGCGGTTTCCGAGGCGCCCACTCCCCGAGATCACGGGGTAGGGCGACGCCGCCTCATCCGTCGCCTCGGTTCTGCACCTTCGCCACGCGGCTCCCATGCGCTTGGGGTCGCGGACGGTGGAGGTGGGAATCTGGGCCGTTGCGAGCAGAGGTAGCGGGTCGGCTCGCCTCCCTGCTCTTCCCGTGCCTTGATTCGCTGAGCGGGGCGGCCGGGCTCCCACTTCGCTCCTTTATAAGGAGCGGGAAGGGAGCACCGAAGCCCGCACCTTCTCATCTCCTCCTTTCTTCAGCTTCGGCTCCCTTTTCTCTCATTCGCCATGGAGAAAGGGAACCCTGGGCCTTCATCGGTGGCGGCGAGGGTCGCCGCCATACAGCGCACCCTTCCCTCTTCCGCGCTCGTGGTGGCAGAGCCAGCCATAAGGGGAAGAGGGAGGGGGCGAGGTCGTGGACGAGGTCGAGGACGAGGTCGAGGCGCTCGGGGAGGAGGCGGACGGGGAGGCGCGCCAGCTTCGCCTCCGCCGGCGACTCCTCCCCCCGCGGCGGTCCATATAGGGGACAACCCTTGCGAGTTCTTCGTCAAGCTGCGCCGGGCGCCTCATCGCCGCCTCCGGCTTCCAGCTCCGTTCGCGAGCGTGATGGAGTTGGACCCGCCCGAGACGCTGAGACTGCACATGAGGGGCTGTGGGATCAGCGGCACGCGAGTCCGCGTTGTGTTCCCAGCCCCTGGTGTGATGTATCTTGACCGAGGGTGGAGGACGTTCGCCCGCATCCACAGCCTGATGGAGGGGTTCACCCTCCATTTTAAGCTGGTAGAGGGCGATCTCCTCTCCGTCAAGGTCTTCGGGTGCTTCGGCACCCGGGCGAAGTGCTGCGTGGACAGCTCCTCCGATAGCGAAGGCTCCTCCTCGAGCGAGAGTGACGAGGAGGGAAGCGGCAGTGATGGTGAGGGTGGCGGGCGGCAGGATGGCGGCTCCAACTAGGTGTCGGGCGCCGTCTCGTGCGGCACCGGCGACCCCGTCATCCGCGCCGCCGGCTTCTTGAACTCCCCGGGGGCGTCTCCTTGGGCGGCTGGCATAGGGAGGCCGCGGAAGGGGAAGAGGGCTAGCGACAAGGCCGTCAGGTCGGAGTACGAGGGCGTGGTGCCCTCGACAGCGTGCTGACGTCCTGCCGCCCCTCCTTCGCACCCTTCTCCCGGCGTCGCCATCACCGTCCGGTCCCCGGGATGTTCTCTTGGTGTCTTCTGGCACCTGTAGCTCGCCTTGGCGCCCCTTTCCCCTTTTCGACTCCTTGACCTACCTCCTGAAGAGAGGGACAGGAAAGGGATTACGGGCACCTTATCTTTTTAATTGTAAGCCTTCGGGCCTTAGCTGTATCTAAAACTTGTAATCCTCTCTTTCATGTTTTTCATCCTGTATGGACTGTACCTGTATGGATGTTTTTTAATGAAAAGGGGATGCTTGCCGGGGTATTTGTCTCGCGGGTTGAACCCACGCCAAGGAGCAAATCCTTGGTGTCTCTCAGATAGACATTCCATTTCCCGGCAACAGGCCCTGCCGCCTTCCCACGTCGCTCGACCTTTCTCACTCCTTTGACGGAGACGGGAACGAGGTGGGTGTGGCCCTCCCGTTTCATCCCTTTGCTGCCGCGACTACGCCCGAACTTGGCCCCGGGAACACGCTCCAGGGCCTAGAGTTGAGGGAGCACGGCAGTTTTCGGGAAGAAACGCGGTTTCGCATTCCCCAGTCCATAAGAGGATGCATGAAGATGGACGAAAGACTTATCTGATACCGCAGCCCCCGGCAATTCTGGCTTGCCGGGGATGAAACTTGGCACCTGCAGCCCCCAGCGACACTGGCTCGCCGGGGCCTAGGTGCTGGCGTGCCAGAGATGCCGGGGCTGCTGATCCACGGGCACCTATGGGACCGGGGTCCCTTTTTGGTTCGGCGGGGGGCGGAGGTCGTGCAAAGAGCAGATCGAGGCGAAGCACACGGGCGATTTACCCAGGTTCGGGCCGCACGGATGCGTAAAGCCCTACTCCTGCTTTGTGGATTGTATTGCTTTCTAGCTCGGGAGCGAGATCGAGCATGAGTGTGTGGAATTGCTGAACCCCGAGCGAGAGTGTTCGAAGTGTCTAACCCCCGTCTCAGTTGCCCCGGGCCTCCTTTTATATGCTCAAGGGGTTACCGACATAGGGCAACGGAGGGCAAAAGTGGAAGAGTGGTGGTAGGCACAGCTAGGTGCTGTAGTAGGCACAGCTAGCTGCTACAGTGTTATCATACCTAACCCTGACGGCAGGGGACAAGAGCATTAAATGCCCGTCTGTGTCGCCTAAACAGTGCCGAAAGGGGCTTGCTAGAGAAGCCACCGTTAGCCATGGTGGTTGTCTTGCCAGCGCCTGCTTGCCACCTCACACCTTAGCTGCGCAGCCTTCCGCCACGTGTGCTTGGGAGGGCCCCAGAGCGACGCGTGGGTGGATGCGCTGGAGCGCGGGCACGAAGTGGGGGCTTCCCGCGGCAAGCTCTTTGCCGCGGTCGTCGCCTTGTCGTGTAGGTCCGGGGGCTTGTCGCTCACCGGGCCTTGCCGGGGCGCGTGGGGTGCCGCGGCAAGTTTCCTTGGTACGCCTTAGTTGGCCTTCCGGGAAAGCGCCTCTTGCCGGGGCCTTGGGACGCTTCTGATAGCCTTCCCGGCAAGCTCCTCTTGCCGGGGTCTTGTCTTGAGTACTTTGTTCTTGAATGGTTTTCAGAGGAACCGCGGAGGATCTTGGCGGTGACCTGGCAGGCCTTGCCGCGGGACGCTGCGACTGCCCGTGCACAAGTTCGGGGTACTAAGAGTACCCCTACTTTAGTACACCGACAGTCTGGGGCTGGTGTTTGGCTCGATCGCCGTTGGGATCGCAGCCCCCGAGGCGGCATCAAACCACCCATCCTCGATCAGCACAGTTGGCTCCGAATTAAGGGTCGAAGCCGATGCGGGTGCGACCTCCAGGGCACTGTTCGGCGGCAGAGCTAGATCATGGTCGTCGTGACAGTGCGGCACGCTCGGTAGTGGCTCGAATCCATCGAAGATCAAGTCCCCGCAGATGTCAGCCGTGTAGTTTAAACTTCCAAATCTGACCTGACGGCCAGGGGCATAGCTTTCGATCTGCTCCAGATGGCTACGTGAATTGGCCCGCAGTGTGAAGCCACCGAAGACGAAGATCTGTCCGGGGAGGAAGGTCTCACCCTGGACTGCATCGCTATCGATGATTGTAGGAGCCATCAAGCCTAACAGCGACGACACAGAGGAACTCTCAATGAAAGCACCAATGTCGGTGTCAAAATCGGCGGATCTTGGGTAGGGGGTCCCGAACTGTGCGTCTAGGCCGGATGGTAACAGGAGGCAAGGAACATAAAGTTTTACCCAGGTTTGGGCCCTCTTGATGGAGGTAAAACCCTACGTCCTGCTTGATTAATATTGATGATATGGGTAGTACAAGAGTAGATCTACCACGAGATCGGAGAGGCTAAACCCTAGAAGCTAGCCTATGGTATGATTGTTGTTCTGTATGTTGTCTTATGGACTAAAACCCTCCGGTTTATATAGACATCGGAGAGGGTTAGGGTTACACAAAGTCGGTTACAATGGTAGGAGATCTACATATCCGTATCGCCAAGCTTGCCTTCCACGCCAAGTAAAGTCCCTTCCGGACACGGGACGAAGTCTTCAATCTTGTATCTTCATAGTCTAGGAGTCCGGCTGAAGGTATAGCCCGGCCATCCGGACACCCCCTAATCCAGGACTCCCTCACTAGTCCTTTGGATTTTCTTCGGATTCATCTGCAACATTTATTGTTAGATCTGCAGCCACGCCGCACACTCTATGGTAACCATCATTCTTTAAAGTAAATGTTACCAGCGGGAGACTTTTTCGGTTCCTTCAATGCGGCAACAGCGGACCGCAGTTGGATCTTGCATTCCTCCAGCTCCTGTGAAAGCCTAGTATTCTTCTCTGTAAGAACCTGCACAATAAATATGATCCTTAAATCAGTTTTGCTAACTGTTTCAAGTCTCAGGGGCTACTGATACATATAAATCATCAGATTTACTTACCCGTACATCCCTTACATACTGATCCATGGCTCTGGCTAGATCATCTTGAGCAGCACGGAGGTACGCCTCTCCAGAATTGAAGGCATCAAATGCCTCTGGTGAGAAACAAGCGTCACGGAGTACGGCCCGGCGGCGCCTATGATTCATGGCGCTTTCCACCTCTGAGTTTGTAGCGGATAATATATTCGCATCCACTATAGGGGGATTATCCGGCGCCCGCCCCATATCGGCTTCCGCCTCTATGTCCGGTCCTGGCGCCCGACTGGTGGAAGCGTGATTAGCAACATCGCCGGACATATTCCGGCGAGCGTTTTTTCTGTTAAAGAAACACGGGCGTCGTTACATTTTGAGAAAGACGACAACCACGGAGCGGGGCTTCTATTATACCTTTGTGCTGGCGTCTCCGTCCTGACCGCCTTCCTTTTTGGCCTGCCCGGCCTCGGTGCCTCTTGTTGGCAAGTTGCTGCGGGTTCGGCAGGGCGTCCCGAAAGCCTTCCCTGTAAAAACGCCATATGTATATGGTAGGTGAAGTGTCTAACAGGGGATCCAAGTTTTTGGAGTTGGGATTTTTTTGATTTTCTTACGTGCGATACAGGAAGCAGTCCGGGATAGTCAGCCATAATGGCCGCCATGGCATCATCGCAGCTTAACTGATAGAACTGCCGATCTATCAGCTCCACGAATATAACCGGATCTTCTTCAAGTACGGAGTCAAGGGCCCGGTCAGGGTCCTCTGGTTGTGGGGAAGGGCTGTTGACCTCCTTTATGGATTTTGCAGTTCCTGCCGCAAAGTGGCAAGGTGAATACTCACGACAAAGAACGCGGGAAAAATGGGAGTAAAGAGATATAACTTACCCAGCTTGGAGGATTGTACATGGAGAATCCATCCCATGGCTTGATGTGGATGAACTCCTCTTCCTCTCCCTTGAACAATTGGGACAGAATTTTTGCTAAAGCGTCAGCATTGTCCGGACCCTTACGCACGTATCAGGTGGCATCATCCGCCCCGTTAAAACACCACAAGGGGTGCCCACAATATTGAAGTGGTTGCACTCCCCGCATTATGCAAATCGATATAACTTCGATTACTGTCAATCCTGATTGAGCCAGTGCTTCAATCCGGTTCATCAGGTAGAGGACTTCTCCATTGTCTTCCACCTGGGGGCTCCGTGGGCGCCAACTTCGGCGTTTCTTCAAAAGGGCATTCCTGAACTCAGGAAGACCCCTCCGAACAAGGTCCGAAAGGGGAACGTCCTCCATATAAAACCATTCCGAAGGCCAGTCTTCGGACAACTTATTCGGGGTACCGGACGGGTATCCGGTACCAGCGATGCGCCATATTTCGGCTCCGCCCACTTGATAAAGTGACCCCCTCTGTGTGCGAGGGACAAGGCAAAATAGCCTTTTCCATAGCTCAAAGTGAGCCTCGCAGCCCAGGAACAACTCGCAGAGAGCAACATAGCTGGCGATATGTAGAATGGAGGCAGGGGTGAAATTGTGTAATTGGAGGTCGTAGAACTCCAGGAGCCCGCGAAGGAACGGATGAATTGGAAATCCGAGTCCCCTTAATAAATAAGGAACAAGGCAGACCCGCTCCCCCATAGAGGGACAGGGAAAGCTCTCCGCTTGCTCCCCGCCATTGTAGGTGGCAAGCCCAGCTCGAACGGGCACCATATACGCCGGAGGGAGAAATCCCTTAGTCTGCAGTTCGACTAATCGACTGTGTGGGACTGAACACCTCTCGCAATCACCGGACTTAGGGCTACGGGGGCGGGAGGAGGAGCTGCGGAGGTCGGCCATGCTGGAATGGATCTTTCCGAAACGCGCTCTGATGGATTCTCGCTGGGGGAGGATGGTATGGATCGGATCTAAGAATCCCCATCCCTTTAATAGATAATTTATTTATCTGGCTAGGGGGCGAATGTAAAAATGCCCTGGCGCCTCGTATTCATTCGATGCGTGGGAGATGGCCCTTATTGGGCACATAAGCCAAGAGGTCCGAACATTTATGGACCGGACACTGCTTTACAAACGTTCGAAATATGGAGAAGAACCCGCCTAGCAATGCCGAAGACAACACTGCGCGTCAGACTCATCGTCATTGAAGCCTAGTTCAGGGTCTACTGAGGGAGTCCTAGATTAGGGGGTATCCAGACAGCCGGATTATATCCTTTGGCCGGACTGTTGGACTATGAAGATACAAGATTGAAGACTTCGTCTCGTGTCCGTATAGGACTCTACTTGGCATGGAAGGCAAGCTAGGCAGTACGTATATGGATATCTCCTCCTTTGTAATCGACCTTGTGTAACCCTAGCCCCCTCCGGTGTCTATATAAACCGGAGGGTTTTAGTCCGTAGGACAACATACAATCATACCATAGGCTAGCTTCTAGGGTTTAGCTTCTCCAATCTCGTGGTAGATCAACTCTTGTAATACTCATATCATCAAGAATAAATCAAGCAAGACGTAGGGTTTTACCTCCATCAAGAGGGCTCGAACCTGGGTAAAACATCGTGTCCCCTGCCTCCTGTTACCATCCGCCTTAGACGCACAGTTCGGGACCCCCTACCCAAGATCCGCCGGTTTTGACACCGACATCGGGCCTCTTGCTTCTCGCGCTCAGCGCGCTCCTTGGCCGCTTTGCCTTCGGCCTCGGACAACGCCTTCTTTAGGGTCGCCACTTCGGTCGTGGCCCCTAGCAAAATTCATGACGATCCTGTGATCTAACACCCAGTTTCCTTTTTTTATTTATCAATAAATAGACGAGGTATCACTTACCTTTTGTTCTCTTCGAGCTACCTCTTGGTAAGGTCGAGCTCTTCCTCGGGCCGCTCAATGTCCCGCTTTAGTGCGGAGACCTCCGTCGTGTGAGCGGCAGCGGCCAACAGTGAAGCCTGCTTATTCACATAGACATATTCTGATTAGACTCCTGTGATTATTATTTGATCCTCTGTTCGGCCTTTCTTTCGAACACCAAACAGAGCATCAGGGGCTACTGTCTATGATGTAACATTTTCTCATAATTTGATTACTTACCTCAAAGCCTGTTAGGAGGCTGGCATAGGCTTCAGTCAGTCCGCTTTTGGCGGACTGAACCTTCTTGACCACCGCACTCATGATAGTGCGGTGCTCTTCGTCAATGGAAGCGTCACGAAGCGCTTCCAGCAAATTGTCTGATGCCCCTGGATGGGCAGAGGCCATCGTCACAGACGGCTTGTCCCCCTTAGACTTGCTGCCCCCGCATTAGAGCCCATGGGAGTCTTGCCCCTTGTGCGCCCAGCGTCCGGAATGTCGCCTTGGGGCGCTTCCGGAACTGTCTCCCCTTGGTCTAGTACCCTTTGAGACAACACCTCGATGTCGTCCGTTGGGCGGGGGGAGGAGGCGGTCGGGAGTGAATCGCTATTCATCTCCGATGGGCCCAAAGACTCATCCGAAGAGGATACGTTGATATGGGCTTTGGATGGGCTGCATGATCATGTTGGCATGATAAGAAGTAATAAAATAAACCATACCAAGAACTATTATGGTATCCTGATACCTACGACTTCGCTAGGGGCTTGTCCCTGGGTAACCACTCCTCATCGCTAAAAGCGGCCGCCGTGGAGCAGTTCGGAAGAAGAGTCCTTCCCTTCTTCGACCCTTCGGCTTCCCCTGATGGGGTGGCCTTCCTTTTCTTGTCTCCCCCAGCCACTTTCCTCTTCCTCCTCCTCATTTTCGTGGGAGGAGGGTGCCTCGGTGTTATTGGACGATGAGTCCGATACGACCTTGCACCGGAGACCTTTCCTGGTCCCCGTGGCCTTCTTCTTGGCCTTCTTCTCCGGCGCCTCATAGGGCGCCAGAACCAGCATCTCCGTTAAGAGAGCCCTTGCTGGATCCTTGGGCAGTGCGGCCGGACAATCGATCCGCTCCGCTATCGCGACCCATTCCTGTTAAATGGCGTGGATGCTTAGATCCCCCACATGATTATATTGGGGAAAGAAACGTCTTATGAGATATAAGGGGATTGGCATGGCGCTTTGCACTGAGTCCATGATCTTCGGTAAGGGGAGGAGGTACCTCGGCGGACTTGAACAACACCCTCTAGATATCCTGGTGTGTCGTGTCGAAGAGCTCTCGCAGCGTCTGGTGCTTAGCCGGGTCGAACTCCCACATATTGAACGTCGTCTTTGACATGGGAGGATCCGGCGGAAGAGCATGACCTGGACCATGTTGACAAGATTAGTTTTCTTTCTTATCATGTTTTTAACACAGTTCTGGAGTCCGGTCAGCTCCACCGATGAACCCCAGGATAGGCCCTTCTCTTTCCAGGAGGTGAGCCGCGTGGGGATGCCGGATCGAAATTCGGGGGCCGCCACCCAGTTGGTGTCACGCGGCTCGGTCATGTAGAACCACCCCGATTGCCACCCCTTCACTGTCTCCACATAGGAGCCTTCGAGCCAGGTGACGTTGGGCATTTTCCCACCATGGCACCTCCGCACTCCGCTTGCTGGCCGACCACCACCTTTGGTTTAACGTTGAAGGTCTTCAACCACAGGCCGAAGTGGGGCTTGATGCGGAGGAAGGCCTCGCACACAACGATAAACGCCAAGATGTTGCGGATGAAATTGGGGTCCAGATCGTGGAAGTCCAGGCCGTAGTAGAACATGAGCCCGCGAACAAATGGGTGGAGGGGAAATCCCAGCCCGCGGACGAAATGGGTAAGGAATACAACCCTTTCATGGGGTTCGGGGGAAGGGACGATCTGCCCCACGACTGGGAGCCGGTGCGCGATATCTGTGACCAGGTATCCGGCTTCCTGGAGCTTTGTAATGTTCTCCTCCGTAACAGTGGAGACCATCCACTTGCCTCCCGCTCCGGACATGTTTGGACTGGTTTTGCGGAAGAAATGCGAACTTGGGCGCTGGAGCTCGAGTGCGCGAGAATGGATGGGCAGGGAAGAAGAAGGCGTGGGTGAAAAGGAGGAGTCCTCATCCCTTTATAAGGGTGGAAGAAACTATGTGCCTCCCCACCTACCTGGTAAAATCGCTTATTCCCCAAGCACCGTGATTGATGGTGCAGTTGGGTTACCCACACCCGTATTGATGAGAATCCCGTGATAAGGGGACACGATCTCTGGTTCGACAAGACGTGCCAAGAAAACCGCCTCGCAATATGTGCAGTAGCTGGTTGAAAAAACGGTTCAAATAATGACCGGGCCATGGCATGATGTCACGTTATGAAAAGTGGTCAGCAGATTAGATTTGTGGAAATATTATACTCTCTACGATGGTATGTGGAATTTGTTTTGCAAAGATGGACACTATCCTTGTGTTCGAAATCTTCTATGGAGTATTCGGAGGAAGAAACCGTCTTGCAATGCCGAAGTAAATCTGCGCGTCGGAGTCATCGTCATTGAAGCCTGGTTCAGGGGCTACTGAGGGAGTCCTGGATTAGGGGGTCCTCGGACAGCCGGACTATATCCTTCCGCCGGACTGTTGGATTATGAAGATACAAGATTGAAGACTTCATCCCGTGTCCGGGTGGGACTGTCCTTTGCGTGGAAGGCAAGCTTGGAAATTCGGATATGTAGATCTCCTCCCTTGTGACCGACTCTGTGTAACCCTATCCCCCTCTGGTGTCTATATAAACCGGAGGGTTTAGTCCGTAGGACAACAACAATCATAATCATGGGCTAGCTTCTAGGGTTTAGCCTCTACGATCCCGTGGTAGATCAACTCTTGTAATACTCATATCATCAAGATCAATTAAGCAGGAAGTAGGGTATTACCTCCATCGAGAGGGCCCGAACCTGGGTAAACATTGTGTCCTGCCCTCCTGTTACCATCCGCCTTAGACACACATTTCGTGACCCCCTACCCGAGATCCTTCGGTTTTGACACCGACAACTGCCTCCGCACTGGGAAGACGCCGTGCACCAGGGAGCTGCTGGCAAGGGGCTGCCGGAATACTGGCCCTAGGAGGGATTATTAGTTTTAGTATTAATCATTTTCAGTTTTATGCACTGTATCTAGTAGTTAAGTATCATCATGTATATGTGATGATATTATATATATATATACATTTGGGATATTCTGTTACGTGTAACTGAATATTATTCTGTTACCCTTCGTGAACTGATGTGGTGTACAGGTTGGACTGACGAGGTTTTCTACTTGAACTGATCTTCCTGTGTGTACGACGGCGGAAACAGGGGATGCAACATGGAGCTTCCGGGCGTTCTCCGGCGCGATGCTGCGGGCCATTTGTTGCTCCTCATCGTCGTGCGTTCGTCCCCGTCGCCATGCGCTGCTCGTCACTGTCACCTAATCGGCCCCGCCCCGTCGCACGTTGTCCTCGTCCCTGACCTTCGTCATCCTCCTCGGACCGCCAACCGTAGTCGTTGACTCCGGCCATCTCAAATCATGCCCGGGCCTTCTCTGCAATGGCAGTGAGCCCCGCATCCTCCCTCTCTCCCCGTGCTCTCCTTTGGTAGTCGTAGATCGTCGCCGACGTGATCGTGCGCCGGCCACGCCCGATGACCCGTTCCCCGCGCTCACTACACCGTGCCCGCGCCCCTCTGGTCGCGCCCTGCGCGCACACCCGCAGCCGCCCTGTCCAGCCCGCGCCCTCTGCCTGTCTCGTGTCACCCCATCATGCCTGCTCCGACTACACCCTCCTACGCATGCGCGCAAACCCATGCCTTCTGCTGCTGTGCGCGCCTGCGGCCGCTGCTGTCGTGGCCCCTATTGCTTCCACTGCTACTGCCAGTACCATAGCCGCTGCTGTTAGACAGAGAATCCTGCTACTTCCTTTTTCAGTTAAGCTAAGTGTTGATTTATTCAGTTTCGTCAGAATAAGAATGCACCGGGAGTTGTTCTTGTACATGCTCATAGTATATGTTTTATGCATGCCGTGTCCTTCCGCAACGGTGGGTGGTGGTGTTGGTCGCCGGGGAGCACCACGTCGACGGCGGTCTCAACTCCGGTGGACGGTGGTTCGGGCGTGGATGGAGCTCGTCGGAGAGGACTGCAAAGGCCAAATTGATGAGGGGGTTAGAGTACTGGGTGTGAGCGAAGGCTACGGACGAGGTTTGGGCGCCGGAGGTGGCCTCACCGGAGTGAATCGAGCTGAAGGCCGAGGCGGAGCGAGGCGGCCGGAGTCGAGGAAGAAGGGCCCCTCGAGGCTCTTCTAGTTGCTGGTCGGGGTCCAGTGAGGTGCTGGAGGTGTGCGGGGGCGAGAGGGAGCTTGGGGGCGTTATATATAGCCGGCCCAAGGCGGTTGCCGTGAACGGGATAAGTCCGGCGAGCGATTACGGTGGCGCTGCGGTTGGGCAGTGGAACTAGGAGCTTGGGCATCGCCTAGGTGGAGTAGTGGTGCCATTCCAGGGTCCAGCTCAGCACGGGAGGGGGTTTTACGGCCTGTCCCAACGGAACGGTCGTGCGGCACGTCGGCGGCAGGGAGCGCGCCCTGCGCGTGCCAGGCCACGGCGGCGGTGCTGCCCGCGTGCGTTGGCAAGCGTGAGGCCACGCGGGGAGCCAGGGGGCTTTGGGCGGCGCTGAACGGCGTTCTGCCGTGGTGTGCCTTCTGTCGGCCGCCACGGGAGGTCCCGACGCTGCAGAAGACGCCGGCGAGGGCGGGCCAGCGCGCCACCGACGCTAGGAAGGCTCCACGCACGCGTGTGAAGCTCCGGACAAGAGGGAGGGGTTGCGAGCATCGAGCCAAGCGCACTGTGAGCTTGTGACTGAACTCTGAAGAAAACGACACTGTAAAAACTGAGTTTTACTGAACTTTACTGAAAATGCAAAGAACAGTGCAGCTCAGGTGTTCGACAGAATGCTTTTGGCATCTAGGGATTTTTCCTTGAGCTGAAATTTGGTGGAGTGGCTACTCATTGCTCCAGTAGGCTGCATGATTTTTGGTGGAATTTTTGGAGAAGTGTGGATATGAATTTCATCAAATTTGGCAAATCTGGTCCAAACTTGCAGTGAGTGAAATTTGAAATTTTTGAAAAGAAGAAGAGTGGATCAAGATGGTTCTAGGTTGTGGGTACTAAAGACAATCCAGGGAAGTTGGTTTGGGACAAAAACTCAAAGGCAAAATGGCGCTTGCTTTGAAAATCACTTAGGCTCAAAATAATTGGCAGAAATGTTTTGGGAGATAAAATAATTGAAATAAAATCCAAAAACTTGTTTGGACTTGTTGAGATAGAGAAGTTAGGTTGTCCAAAGGTGGAGGGAGGGGTTTTGAGAAGTTTTACTATAGGAGACATGGTAAAACCATGGGTGGATTCAAAAAGAAAGAAGTCCCAAAACTCCTAGGGTTTTCTTTATTTGAAAATAAATAAGTTTGAGAGGGTAACAACCAGAAGGAAAAGCTCCCAAAAACTTCAACACCAAATTTTGAAAGGGAAAAGAAAATCCTTGCCAAAGGAAAGGAAGTTTTTAAGAGGAAGGACTTCTGGAAAAGAAATTTTTAAAAGCTCTCTTTTAAAATCCAACAAAGTTTTTGATGAAAACCAAATTAAAAATTTTGGAGTGTCACAGTTCTCATGCATTGTTCTTCTCCTTCTCCTTCCTCAGCCTGATGCGCCAAGAGCGGCGAGGCGGTGGAGGCGGTGGAGGCAGTGGGATGTAGTCTTCTACCTCAATTGGCGTGGTCATGTCGCCCAGTTGTGGGATCGCCGGCGCCACCACCGGTGCGTGGTCATTGTCAAGCACCACCACCATTGCGAGGCCACCTTCAGGCACGACCATCGCTAGGTCATCCTCAGCCACCTCCATCTCTTGCCCATGGTCAGCCACCACCATCTCTTGCCCATGGTCAGCCACCACCATCTCTTGCCCTTGGTCAGCCACCACCAGCGCTAGGTCATCCTCAGCCTGATGCCCATCGTCATCCTGCAGCTCCTCATCCCCACTCTGCTCCTCTTCTCCCGCACTCCAGTCCAGATCATCCTTCTTGTTGTCTATGCTGCTGCCAGAATCGCTGCTGCTTTCGCTACAGCCAGAATCGCTGCTGCTTTCGCTACAGCCATAGTCACTGCTGCTTTGTTCTTCTCTAATCCTTCAATTTTAGGTATGCCTAATTTTGTTAGTTAAACACTACAAGGCATTATACTTTGTCATAGCTATTAGTCTTTGGACTAGCACACTAGTAAGTGATAGGCAACCATCCTACATGGAAATGTGAAGAGTTACATGGATGAGTACCAACTCTAAGTGAAGGCTCAATGGATTCAAGATCAACCGACTGAAGTTGCCCAAACCTGCAAGGAAAAGAGAGAATAATGATTTCGAACTGCTTCTGATGGCATACATAAGCATAAGTTCAGTCCCCCAAATCAAGCATGGTTTCTTACTGCCCACCTAAACAACCACCACCACAAGGAGCAGATGCAGATAACTCACTCAAAAAGACTAATAAACACCAGTTGCAGATGGAACACTTCCTTTTAACCTTTCTAATGATATATATGTTCCCTTATTGCAACATTGCTAATAGAGGATGACATCAATTTGCTGAAATAGCTATAACAGAACACGTATAATCAATCAGCTAGAGAGATTTTTGCCCTTTCGCTCTCGGGGATAATTCAATGATCCAGTAAAACCATGAGGAGACTTACTTCTAGGCTAGCAACAACTAAAGGCAGAAGGGTCGACAACTCCCAGGAAACTTGTCACTAAATGGCCAGCAAAATGATCTAGTTTTGAAAACTCTGCTGCTTTGACACTCCATCAGAAACAGAACATCTCAAACTCGATTCAGTTGACTAACTAAAACATCTGTACATGGAAACATGAACTAAAACACCTGAGTCAAACAAACCCACAGGCAAACCATCACAACTAAAACTAGAACAATACCAGCATCTAATAGCACATACATATCATTACCAGCATCGGTCTGAGGGTAAGACCAACCTAATGCATAGCAAGTTAATTCAAGAAACTGCAGTTGGACAAAACATGAAATTTAGAAGCATTCTACAGAGAGCACAAGGAAGCAGAATGAAATCTCAATCTACTTCAGATGCATTTGCAACTGAACAATGTCCAGAGGTTGAGCAACTTGCATGCTTATAGCCTCCTGAAGAGTTGTATCACACACTGCCATGTAAACAGTTTAGATTCTTCCATGAAGCAATTGCAGCAAACCATTCGTGGTAGTTTAAGCTGGAAAAGAAAAAGCATTTGGAAGCAGCAACTTCCTGCATACTCAACTGAACTCATCTTTCACCATGCATAGGTTGGGGAGAGAGGAAGGGTGGACAGGGAGGAAGGAGGAGAGGTACCTGGGCGGGCGCGGCCGATCCCCGGAGGGGTCGGGGTTGGGGTCGGGGTCGGCGGCGGCAGCGGCATCGAAGGGATGCCTCGGTTGGTCGTGGGGAGGCCGGCGGCCGCGGTCGTCGTCCTGCACCCCATGGCCGGACTGAGGTAGAGGCGGCGCATGGCAGGGGCCGACGCGGGGAGGCTGTCGGCGACGGCGAGGTCGCGGCGCCGTCGGCGATGGAGGAGCT
>NC_053027.1:113764274-113893274 GCF_003073215.2 Triticum urartu | reverse complement strand
TGGTGGGGCCTACACGGGCTCGATCGTACAGCACCATCATGTACAAGGTAGTGCACATGACATACGAAGCGTCCCCGAGTGGCATAGCCAAGGACTCTTTAAGACACAACGAGACCACTATAAAACCAACCGTGGATAGGCGGACCACTAGACGTCGAACCCCAATTTCATATCATACATCCGTTGGAAAGATATCCTAAGAGCTACTTGAATTCCCACTTATAAACTCCCGAAATTTTCCGGTTATGCAATCAGGTGTTGGGGATACAGGGGAAGCATAATATCTCACCCAAAACTAGCAAATCCTACATCCAGCTGTATCCATCCTTCAACACATAACCAAGAAACCTTCGGAAATCATCTACCTCAACCTTCGAAAAGCATTCGTTATACAAGTTATGGCAATACTCCCAAACTCCCGCCCCAGTACTGGGTGGTGTCGAGGTTATCTCACCAACAACTGCATAAAAGAGATTTTCGATGTCGGTGAACTAAACTCAGGTATTCCAGAACTGCAACGATAAAATTGTGATGACAACACCTTGGAGCTCAACTCCCCGGGACACTGCCACAACCCCTAAATGACAGGAGGCACCAAGAACAATGTTCTCGTCACAAATCGATCGGAATGATTCCAAGATACCCGCGTGATCCTAAATTTTTTTAGTGAAATTTGAGAAGAGAAGAGTCAAACTCTACGTCAGGATGCCTTACCAGAGCGATGAAGGCACTGGGGAGTAAAAAGAATTCCTAACTCTCCGATATATAATTCCTAAATGACTCAAAACATTTTTTTCTAGACTCAACAACGGCTACTAATTCGATCAAGCAGTGGGGGCTCCGAAGGTCGGGGAAGGCTCTGATACCAACTTGTAACGCCCTCGATGCGCCTATATCTCCTACGTGTTGAAGCACGACTTAGAGGCATAACCGCATTGAAAGCAATGTCGCAAGTAAGGTAATCTTCACAACAACCCATGTAAATAGATAATAAGGGGAAAGGAATACATAGTTGGATTACAATCGCCACTTCACAAAATTACATGAATAAAGCATTACATCAACCAGATACAATCAAGGTCCGACTACGGAACCAAAGTAAAAGAAGAACCCCAAATGAGACAAGGTCCCCGATCGACCCGACTGGGCTCCACTACTGATCAACTGGAAACGGAACAACACAAAGGACAAGATCTTCATCGAGCTCCTCCTTGAGCTTGGTTGCGTCACCTGCTCGGTAACATCGGCACTTGCAAACTGGTTTTGGAAGTATCTGTGAGCCACGGGGACTCAGCAATCTCGCACCCTCACGATCAAGACTATGTAAGCTTATAGGTAAGGTAAAAGGTATAAGGTGGAGCTGCAGCAAGCGACTAGCATATATGGTGGGTAACATACGCAAATGAGAGCGAGAAGAGAAGGCAAAGCACGGTCGATAAAAGTATGATCAAGAAGTGATCCTAGAACAACCTACGTCAAGCATAACTCCAACAGCATCTTCACTTCCCGGACTCCGCCGAGAAGAGACCATCACGGTTACGCACGCGGTTGATGTATTTTAATTAAGGTCAACTTCCAGTTTTCTACAACCGGACATTAACAAATTCCCATCTGCCCATAACCGCGAGCACGACTTTCGAAAGTTCAAATCCCTGCAGGGGTGTCCCAACTTAGCCCATCACAAGCTCTCACGGTCAACGAAGGATATTCCTTCTAGCGGGAAGACCCGATCAGGCTCGGAATCCCAGTTACAAGACATTTCGATAATGGTAAAACAAGACCAGCAAAGCCACCCAGATGTGCCGACAAATCCCGATAGGAGCTGCACATATCTCGTTCTCAAGGCACACCGGATGAGCCAGACATCGGGTGGGCCAGCCCAGAGTTGCCCCTGGTAGCTCCGGACATCGCTTAGTTTGGACCAACACTCAGAGGAGCACTGGCCCGGGGGTTTGAAATAAAGATGACCCTTGGGCAGGCCTACCCAAGGGAAAGAAAAAGGCTAGCTGGCGAATGGTAAAACCAATGTTGGGCCTTGCTGGAAGAGTTTTATTCAAGGCTAACTGTCAAGGGGTTCCCATTATAACCCAACCGCGTAAGGAACGCAAAATCTGGGACATAACACCGATATGACGGAAACTAGGGCGGCAAGAGTGGAACAAAACACCAGGCATAAGGCCGAGCCTTCCACCCTTTACCAAGTATATAGATGCATTAATTAAATAAGAGATATTGTGATATCCCAACAAGTAAACATGTTCCAACAAGGAACAACATCTCCATGTTCCAACAAGGAACAAACTTCAATCTTCACCTGCAACTAACAACGCTATAAGAGGGGCTGAGCAAAGCGGTAACATAGCCAAACAACGGTTTGCTAGGACAAGGTGGGTTAGAGGCTTGGTTCAACAATATAGGTGGCCTGATAAGGAAGTTGTAGGTATCGCAGCATAGGCATAGAAAAAGAGCGAGCAACTAAGCAAGCAAAGAAAGAAGTGATTTCGAGGGTATGATCATCTTGCCTGAAATCCCGCAAGGAAGAAGAACGAGTCCATGAAGAAGACAAACAGACGTAGTCGAACGGGTCCTCACAAACGCGACGTTATCAGAACCAACCCGAAGAAGCAACACCAGAAAGAAGCACACAATATAGTAAACAAACCAAACATGAACATGGTATGATATGCGGGATGCGGTATGCGATGCATATGCATGATTTGACAAGGAATGATTGAACCTGGCCTCAACGTGGAAATCCAAGAGTGCCACTGGAAAGGTGAGGTGATTCGGTTGAAATCGATATAAAGATCGCCGGAATTGGATGCACGGTTTGGAAATGGCAAGGAAAACAAATATGGCACCGGTCTGCGATAAACAGCAAGTAGCCATCTAAATGCATCGAGATAATTATGCTACGGCACTCAAACATGGCAACAAAATGCATGGCAAAGATCCACTCATGATGCTTGACAAAAGATGAATATTGAGCTACGGCCAATTCATCCATTAACAGGTTCAAACAAGCATGGCAAAAGTGCAATTGATAAACAAGTTTCAGACTTAGTGAAATTAACACAAGCCTGGAATTTCAGATCAGGTAGCACACTTTGAAGCATGAAAACTAGATGCCACAGGAACTTAACATGGCAAAGCAAGGCATGGCATGAAGATACTCAAAGCACTTAACAAAAGTCCCTTAGTGACTTTGAACCAAAAGGGATCAGAGAATACAATTACAAGCATGCGAACATGGCAAAAACATAAACAGATCTCAGACTTAGTGAAAAACTGGAGCATGCAAATCAGTTAACGAGTAGGCATGTTTACGAGCTTGATGCACTCACTACGGAGCATGGCATGACAAAATAAGCATACACCCATCAAGAATACATGGCATAGAAGCTATAAATGGCAAGAACAACATCATATCATGCACGGATCAATAACAACATCCTTGGCAAAATAGCTAACAAGTAAACAATCTGACAGGATTCACGAAGTAACAAAAGTAGAGCTCGATTGACTCAAGCTAGGGTGCTCCATAAATGCAAACAAATACATGGATGGATAGATCACGACAAGATTAACAAATCACCCTTACCGATCATCCTCAAAAGAGGAACAGATCACTAGGAAACAACATGAACATATGGCATATTCATACGAACAGATCAAGGACTTTGTGAAATTGCTAAGTCCCTGAAATCAGCATTAACGAATGCACTACTTTGAAAGCTTGTGCTAGTCACCACACACATCAAAAAAATACATGGATAGCACCTCCGTAAAGATGGCAAAGCATATAACAAAACACATGTAGAGCTCAGGAGCATATCATGCACACAATAAACATGGCAAAAATGACAAATAGCTATTTGGTGCAGCAGATCTGACAATTAACTCAAATAGCTCTCTTCCAACAGCATTTCGGGCATCAAGATGAGCTCAAATGAAAATGATGCAATGAGATGAAATGATGTACTCTCTGAGGCGAACATTTCGATATGCTACATGCCCAAAACGGATCTACGGATGCAAAGTTATGACATGATGAACATGGGCATTTGAATCTAGAAAATTTCAGGTCTTAGTGAAAATCGCCAAGTCTGGAACTGGGCGTAAGATAGTATGTCGTGCACGGGGCAGGGAATAGTGGTGGCTCACCCGTGGGCTTCGGCCCAAAACAAAGAGGAAGGAGGTCGGCGAGCTGGGCCGGACTCGGGCGCGGCCCACGCTGTCAACGGAACCTCGTCCTCCTCCCGATCGCTAGATCGGGTCGGGGAGGCAGGGCGGCGAAGACCCATGGCGGCGACGGCCAGCGGCGAGCCTGGGGAAGGCGACGTCCGGTGAGGGGAGGCGGTGGCGGGCCGACGACGGACGGCGGGAAGAAGGCAGCACGGTTGGTGAGACGGCGCGGCCCGAAATGGCGGCGGGGAGGGCCGGACGCGGGCCCGAGCGGGCCGTGGCGGAGGGGTCCGACCGGGTACACATGGCAAGCTCAGATTGGGCGCGAGCGGCGGAGGAGGTTGAAACGGACACGTCCGCCGACGAGGTTTTTGTCCGGCGCGCGAGGAGAGGGAGGGATCTAGGATTTGCACCGCGAATTTCGGAGGGGGAGGTGTTTATATAGGTAGAGGGAGCTAGGAGAGTCCAAATGAGGTGCGGTTTGCGGCCACACGATCGTGATCGAACGCTCTAGATGATGGAGAGGGTTTTGGTGGGTTTTGGGCCAAATTGTAAGGGTGTTGGGCTGAAACACACACGAGGCCTTCTCGGTCCCTTGGTTAACCGTTGGAGCATCAAACGAAGTCCAAATGGTACGAAACTTGACAGGCAGTCTACCGGTAGTAAACCAAGGCCTCATGAAAAGTCTCGGTCCAGTCCGGAAATGTTTAACCCGCACACACGAAAGAAGGTAGAAAGGACCACCGGAGGACATAGGAGCGCCGGATTGCAAAACGGACAACGGGGAAAATGCTCGGATGCATGAGACGAACATGTATGCAAATGAAATGCACATGATGACATGATATGCAATGCATGACACACAAACAAATGACAAGGCAATAACAGCGAATAACTGGAGGACACCTGGCACATCGGTCTCGGGGCGTTACAGTATGGAGCCTTCATCCTAGAGCAACAAGTATAATCATATCTCAAGCATAGTTCCCGAGCATACCAATGCAACATATGAATTTGATCCCATAATAGTTTCCCTTTTTGAGTCAAGCGATAATCCTAAAGTATTCACGTTGATCCAACGTGTCTCCCATTACTAAGTTGAATGGGGTTTTCTTAGGATTATCAATGTAGTACATAATATCTTTCACATAATGAGCATCGAGGGTTTTAGGAGGTTTCCCATCTCCATGGGTAGCAGGTACACCTAATTTTTTGGCATTTCATGTTCCATATCCATAACTAAAGATAGAGAACAACTAAGAACAACAAATATAAATTACTTAGTGATAAAGCAAACAAGCACACACGAGAATATTCACCCCACGCTATGGCTCCCCAGCAACGACGCCAGAAAAAGGTCTTGATAACCCACAAGTATAGGGCATCAATTGTAGCCTCTTTCGATAAGTAAGAGTGTCAAACCCAACGAGGATCTAAAGGTAGAACAAATATTCCCTCAAGTTCTATCGACCACCGATACAACTCTACGCACGCTTGACGTTCGCTTTACCTAGAACAAGTATAAAACTAGAAGTACTTTGTAGGTGTTTTTGGATAGGTTTGCAAGATAATAAAGAGCACGTAAATAAAAAGTAGGGGCTGTTTAGATAAAGAAGCAATAACGTTAGTATAGCGAGTGTGGAAAAGTGGTGATAGGGGTAGCGAAATTGTCCCTAAGCAATTGAATACGTTACTAGACCGATAGCAAGTTTTATGTGGGAGAGGCCACTGCTAACCTGTCATCCCTGACTTGGAATTATATGCACTTATGATTGGAACTATTAGCAAGCATCCGCAACTAATAACGTTCATTAAGGTAAAACCTAACCATAGCATTAAGATATATTGGCCCCCCTTCAATCCTGTGTGCATCAATTTCTATGCTAGGTTGAAGTTTCTGTCACTCTTGCCCTCCAATACATAGTCCTATCAACATACAACTAACCCTATGGTGTGATCCACGCGCGCGCTCATATGATGGGCACCAAAGGACAACAAGATAACCACAAGCAAATTAAATCAACCATAGCAATTCATCAACCACCGATAGGACAACCAAAATCTACTCAGACATCATAGGATGGCATCACATCATTGGATAATAATATGAAGCATAAAGCACCATGTTCAAGTAGAGGGTATAGTGGGTTGCGGGAGAGTGGACCACTGTAGATAGAGGGGGAAGGTGATGGAGATGTTGGTGAAGATGGCGTAGGTGTTGGTGAAGATCGCGGTGATGATGATGGCCCCAACGGTGTTCCGGCGCCACCGGAAGCGAGGGGGAGAGAGCCCCCCTACTTCTTCTTATTCCTTGACCTTCTCCCTAGATGGGAGAAGGGTTTCCCTCTAGTACATGGCCTCCCTGGCATGGGAGGGGCGAGAGCCCCTCCAAGATTGGATCTGTCTCTCTGTCTCTCTCTGTTTTTGCGTTTTGGGATTCTGCCCTTTCACCGTTTCTTATATATCTGGAGATCCGTAACTCCGATTGGATTGAAACCTTCGCCCCAATTTTTTCCCAGAAATTAGCTTTCTTGCGGCCAAAGAAGAGGAGGAACCGCCTTACGGGGGGACCATGAGGGTCATGGGCACGCCCCCTACCTCGTGGCCCCCTCGGGCACCGTCTGGCGTTGATTTTCTTCCTGTATCTCACAAATATTCCGAAAATATTCTCCGTCTATTTTTATTCCATTTGGACTCTGTTTGATATGGATTTTCTGCGATACAAAAAAAACATGCAACAAACAGGAACTGGCACTGGGCAATGGATCAATATGTTAGTCCCAAAAATAGTATAAAAAGTTGCCAAAAGTATATGACAGTTGTAGAATATTGGCATGGAACAATCAATAATTATAGATACAACGGAGACGTATCAGCAAGCAGGGTGTCTTGAAAAGCTTAGGCCTCGCTTAGACGATGGCCGTGTGCATGTCCCTCGAGTATGCAGCCAGCCACAGGGCACTCAACATATCACGAACAATAGAGGTCGAGGATGTCACTGGGGAGACTGCTCTAATTGCGGCTCGTATAGATGCTGCGCGGTTCGCATTCGGCCATGGTGGAGTTTGGAAGGTGGGGGGTTTTGGGGGCTTGATTTATTGGGGAGAAGGCTGTCGGTGCGAGTGAGGCGACGGTACATGGGGGCACTGTGAGATGGAGACGTAGA
The DNA here is from genome assembly GCF_003073215.2 of Triticum urartu. Lineage (NCBI taxonomy): Eukaryota > Viridiplantae > Streptophyta > Magnoliopsida > Poales > Poaceae > Triticum > Triticum urartu. The sequence continues at coordinate 113,885,923 of NC_053027.1, read as the reverse complement.
TGGAGATGCAGATGGAGTGGTGCTATGGGAGGGGACAGGGAGACGAGGCGAGGCATGCTAATGTGCTATACAACGGCGGTGATAGACTGCACAGTGCACAAGGTGAGGCTGACTTTGGTAACCCGAACACGCCGCATGGACTAGTGTCACGCGCAGGGTGTTGTCACTTCACTGTGAGGACCGGATGAATAGTATTTTGACCATCAAGTGTACAACAGTTGTACTACTACTAGTAGTAGTAGGAACATGAGTACTCCAGTACTGTATAGCGAAAATAAGTCTCCCGTGCTAGCATGCCCGTTCACTTCATCCTCCAGGTATCATCCATATTGTGAGCAGAACCAAATTCTCGTGCATGCAGAAGCGCGAAGATGGGCCTTTTCTTTTTTGATGAGGATAACCGTGTATTCCTTAACTACAGAATGTTGTGTCTCCCACGCACGCGCCAATATCCATCTAAACCAGCTATGACACATTTTTTATCTGTTTGCATAGGTCCCACCTATGCGGAAGGATGAGCACGTACACGAACAGGTACGACTCCTCAGTCTACCCGCATAGCCTTTTCGTTTAGTCTACCTAGCCGTCTAATCAATTGCCTGGACGCCACTTCTCCCATTTACTTCTCCATCGGGAACTGATTTTCCTTGGCTTCTTCACCTCCCCTTCGTCTTCATTTGCATCCAAACCCCACTATGTTCACATTGTTTTAACCTCTTAAATAATTATCTACTACTTCAGTTAGACTATCCATCTAATCCTAATTCTCCAAACCATAGCCCTCCGTTCCAGCGGTTCCAAATGGCGAAAGAGATCAAGATGCAGGTTTTTAGCGTCCAACATGTCCTCATCGAAGGCTCGTTGAGCATAGTTGCCACTGCCATCATCCACCCAAGGGTTGTTCGGAAGTGGATCAACAATGTATCCAACTCCCTCGAAAAGGTAGAGACAAGGATCATCGGTCTCGACGCAGAGTACACGGAGTGTGCCACTGGGAAGATCCAACGTGCCACCATCCTTCACCTGTGCCTCGAAGATGATGTTTTGGTGTACCACATCATACACGCGCCCTCCATACCAGGTGAGCTTCACGATTTCTTGTCTCGGGAGGACATATACTTCTATGGGGCAGACATTGAAGGGGACAAACAGAAGCTGGAGACGTACAACCTTGATTTGAAAAACATCGCTGACCTAAAAACCAGAATTAAAATTCCTGTAGAAGATTGTGATAAACAGACACCATCCCTATTCGACGTAGCAAATTTTGTGCTCGGTACAAATCTTCAGAAGGGTGATGAGATAGTGGCATTAAGGTCGTCTGGATGGGAGAATTATCCCTTGATGTACAAGCAGATAAAATATGCTGCCCTCGATGCCCCTGTGAATTTCGAGATAGCTGCAAGGTCCAAAGAGCTTGTTGCAAAGTCGTCTCCCATAGAAAATGAGAACAACAACAAGAAGAAGAAGATAAGGCTACACCAGCAGAAGGGCATGGTGGATGGATGAACTATTTCCTCTCTTGTACAAAAAAATTATTCCCTCGTGGTGTATATTGATATAGATGGACTGTTTCGATGGTGTTCATGTCTTTGGAACAAGTAGTAGCGTGGTTCCGCTTGACTATAAGGAACTATTTATCCGCCTCCTTCCAGTGACCGGTATGCAATGCATGTGTCCGTAGACATGACAGCTTGTCCATGGAAGTTCAACTACGGCGACCATCATGTTTCATCCACTGCCACTCGCGATTCCTAGGACGCCGCTCCAACCCACGGCACCACATCCCCCGACGTGTGCCTCACCCCTCTCGGCCGCACCGCCCCTCTGCCCTTGTGTGCATGACATGTGGGCCACTGTCGGTGTCAAAACCGGCGGATCTCGGGTAGGGGGTCCCAAACTGTGCGTCTAGGCCGGATGGTAACAGGAGGCAAGGGACACGAAGTTTTACCCAGGTTCGGGCCCTCTCGGTGGAGCTAAAACCCTACGTCCTGCTTGATTAATATTGATGATATGGGTAGTACAAGAGTAGATCTACCACGAGATCGGAGAGGCTAAACCCTAGAAGCTAGCCTATGGTATGACTGTTGTTGTGTATGTTGTCCTACGGACTAAAACCCTCCGGTTTATATAGACACCAGAGAGGGTTAGGGTTACACAAAGTCGGTTACAATGGTAGGAGATCTGCATATCCGTATCGCCAAGCTTGCCTTCCACGCCAAGGAAAGTCCCTTCCGGACACGGGACGAAGTCTTCAATCTTGTATCTTCATAGTCCAGGAGTCCGGCTGAAGGTATAGTCCGGCTATCCGAACACCCCCTAATCCAGGACTCCCTCAGTATCCCCTGAACCAGGCTTCAATGACGACGAGTCCAGCGCGCAGATTGTCTTCGGCATTGCAAGGCAGGTTCCTCCTCCAAGTACTTCATAGAAGATTTTGAACATAAAGATAGTGTCCGGCTCTGCAAAATAAGTTTCCACATATTGCCATAGAGAGAATAACATTTACACAAATCTAATCTGCTGACGTGTTCCGTAGTGTGACACACCACGGCCAAGCCTTTATCCGAGTCGTTTCATTATCCCACCTTAGCGCGTCATGCGAGGCGGTTTCCTTGGCACGTCTTGTTAAAGCAGAGATCATGTCCCCTTATTCCGGGATTCTCATCAATACGGGCGTGGGTAACCCAACCGCTTCTAGGACTCCTAGATTATAGGCAAGTCCAAACGGACACGGAGAGGACGCTTGATATTCACCCTCTTTATAAAGGGACAAGGCTTTTATTTTTCCCTCCCGTGCTCAATCGAATCCTTCCCCCACCTCAAGCTCAAGCACCCAAAGTTCAGGTCAGGTGCTTCGAACCTTCAGTCATGTCCGGATACAGCCTTCAAGGCCGATGGGTGCCTTCCTCCGTCACAAAAGAAGACATCAAAAAGTTGAGGGAGGCAAGATATCTGACCGCCGAGATTTTGCATCGGCTGCCTCCCCGAGGGCAGGCCGTTCCCACCCCCGAACCCAACGAGAACGTCGTGTTCGTCTCCCACTTCCTTCGAGGTCTAGGCCTTTCTCTGGATCCTTTCGTCAGGGGTTTGATGTTTTATTACGGGCTAGACTTCCATGATCTAGCTCCGGACTCCTTTCTTCATATCACGATATTTATTGTCGTGTGCGAGGCCTTCCTCCGGGTTACCCCTCACTTTGGCCTATGGCTCAAGACCTTTGAAGTGAAGCCGAAGATGATCGAGGGGTAAAATGCAGCGTGTGGAGGTGCCTCAATACGCAAGATGACGGGAGCTCCGTGGCCCAAAGGGTCCATCCCAGAGGTGCCTGAATTGTGGCAACAGGAGTAGTTCTACATCACGGTTCCTAGAAGTGCCAAGTGGGCAGCCGCCCCTGTTTTCCGCTCTGGCCCTCCACCACAACTGATGTCATGGATCAGCAGAGGTCTGAGCTGGGGTCCAGCCAAGGACGTGCCTATACTGCAAAGCCGCATTCGAGATCTCTTCAATGGAGATTTTAGTTTGGTTGCGGTAATACAAGTTATGTTGGTTCGTCAGGTCCAGCCTTGCAAACGCCGGCCTCTTCACCTATGGGAGTTCAATCCCGAGGGACCGCCTGTCATTCGAAATTTTCTCGGCCTGACGCACGAGGAGATGTACAAGTCATTCTTCGGACCTCAGGTGGAGTGTCCGAAAATCACCGAGGACGTGGGCCTGAGTAGTAACCGCGCCGCCAAACAGGTAAGGCGTCTTCCGGCCGAACATACTATCTCTCCTTTGTTACGAAGTTATTTCTGAGAGTTTGCTTTTTAACCAGGATTGGCTAACAAAGGCGAAGTTAATTCGGTGTTCGGCCCCCCTCCCTGAGGGTTTTGAAAATCCGGTATTGGAAAAAATGCTCCAAACCGCACCTTGCCCGGAGCTCTTGAAGGAAGATACTATGGAGGATAATGCGGGCGGACACGGGCCCCCAACGCTGCCCATTCTAGCCGAGGGAGCGAGCGTCTCCATGAAGGAAGACGACTAGAAGAGGAAAAGGACTACGCCCGGGGATTCGGAAGCCGAAGCTTCCAAACGGGAGAAGAAGTCTCCCGCATAGGGTCCTACCTTGGGGGGCGCCGTTGCCGCACAAAGTCCGCGGGGGGATCAATTCTCCCGCGAGTCGTAAGTGACCCGAAATACTTTAATAGTACAGATATGCCATCTTTTTCTTCTGAGAAGATAACCACCGCATATATTTTTGCAGTCCGGGCCTTAGCCCCTCTCAAATGAGCTCGTCTTCAGGGGATCTTCTTCCAGAGATGATGGAGAGCGAAATGCCTCCTCCGGACTCCTCCGCTCCGGAAGCGGGCGACCCTAAAGTGTCGTCGTGGAGGGCCTCTCCGAGTCCGGTGAGGCCAGAAGATAATCCCATTGACCCCCGAAGCTCCCAGTGTCTGGCTCCTGAAGAGAGCAGACAAAAGAGTCCGGCACCGTCTAGTGTGCGATCGAATGTTCTGAGGGAGTTGGTGGGGCGAGCGGCCATCTCAGATGAACACCGTGTGCTGATGAATACGGTGATGGACAGAATATCGTCCGCCGAAAGCAGATTGCATGAAGCTTTTATGAGTCTACTGACATGCTTTGAGGTACTCAAAAAAATATATGATAGTCCTGCACATCCTAGGTGTGCCCTGTGTAGACAGTAGCCCCTGAGACTCTGGTTGTCGTCGGAGACGACGACGAACAGAGGATCATATTCCCAGGTAATAACCATACTGCCTCTATGTGCAAGTGATGGAAGCTCCGATGGATAGCCGGACTAGCGAATTTGCCCATTTATAATGGTAGTTGGATGCGGCAGACACCGACATTGAGCTTGTTAACAAAAGGCTTGACGAGGCACAGGATAAGTGTCATTATCTGGTAAAGGCCACATAGGAAAAGCAGCATGATGCCAGTATCTTTAATATGTTGTGACTGTAGATGGAGCTGCCACTGTTGAAGCCTTGCGGGCAAAACTTGCCCGAGCCAAGGAACAAGCGAGGTTGGGTAATGCGGCTGCTTTGAAGGTGGCCGAAGAGTTGCAAGCCGAGAAGGCCGCGCATGGCGAGAGCCGAGACAAGATGGCCATATAATTAAAAGCCGCCGCCGACCGTTGCCGGGTTCTTGAAAAGGAAAACCAAGCGAAGGCATCAGACCTTGAGAAGGTTGCTGCGACGAGAAAGGACCTCCGCTCTGCTATGAGGGCAAAGAAGGAGGAGCTGCGGGAAGCCGAGGATATTGTAGCGGGGAAATCCTTTATGTTGTGGAGGAAGTTCGGAGATCCACGGTGTGCCCCTCTAGATCGGCTGTGGAGTTCGGAGGATATATATGGATTTGGCGGCGAGCGCTGCCGATGCGGCCAAGTATTTCTAGGGTCAGACGGACCGTGAAGTAGACCGGCTCTTTTGGAGACAATTCCATTCTCCCGAGCGTCCGCTTTCATTTACTGACCAATTAGCCGAATGGGCCGAACTAAATAGGTTGTCCGGACTCTCCATGAGGTCTGTTGTGGATCAGCTATGGCCGGAAAGGTCAAAACCGAATAGCTATTTCAGCTTGGTGCAGCAGTTCCTTGACGTGGTGCCGCGCATTAATGCGATGAAGAGGTCGGTGTGCATAGAGGGTGCATGGATGGTCTTTGCCCGTGTTAAAGCATACTGGGCGGAGATGGATGCTACCACTGTTGCAGCGCGGGATTCGGCCATAGGTCGAAAGGCTACTGAGCACTACTTTGAAGAAGTTCTTGAGGGTGCTCGTTTGATGGAGACCCAGTGCTCAAAAAATATTATGTTTGAGTGATATGTAGTCTCATTGTAAGAGAAATGCTTTTATAAATTTTTATAAGGCTATTTTTATACTTTTGCCTGAAAGTAATATGATGCCTCCTGGGCGGCCGTTTATGTATACATGTGTATAACCTGAAAGATTGCAGCCATCGGCTTCAACCCTCACGCATATAATGCGGAGGTGCTCGCAAAAACACATGTTCACACTTAACCCAATGTCTTGGTCCTATTAAGGAGGTGATAGCGGAGCGAGCGAGGCAACCGGACTATGATGCTTTAGCACTTTCACTTAGCCATAGGAGTTTGACAGTGGGGCTACTAAATAGCCCCTGGTGGCTCCGCACTTTCCCGATCCCGGGGTGCATACATGCCTAGACGGAAAACGACCCTTCGTTAAGGCGGAGGAATTCTAACATTCCAACAGGTCATCGAGTGGTTGACCAGTCTCACGCTATATCATGACAGTCAGTTTTCGGCTTTCTCTACTGAGGTGCTTGTCCGGATGAACCAGGGCACAATCGCAGTAGTTCTCCTGGTGCTACCTTAGCCGGTAAAGCGGAACGTAAGGCACCAAAACACAGGAGCCGGGCAAACCCAACATTTGACCAAAGACAATGATTCGGAGCTGATGCATATAGGGCCAAACTCGCGACGCCGAACACTCCCTAAGATATTCGGTCTTTGTGGTATAAACCGGGCCTAAATAATGGCCTTTGTAAGAAGCCCCTTGAGTCCAGGTATGTGCATTTTTCTAGCGTGGCCACATGACAAGACGTCAGCATCCTTCTCAACGGTGGATATGTATCAACAAGAGACAGTAAAGAAAGGTTTACGCAGGGTCTTAATCTAAAAAGAATCCTTGGAGCGGGTCCCTGCTGCACATCTGCGCCCGTGTCTCCGTTGTGCCGTATCCTGGATGGGTGTAGCACGATGATCGTCTGTAAAAGAGAGGAATTTAGGTGAAAAAGTTGTCGTGCAAAAAGATAGTTTGTTAAAGAAACCATGTATAATTCAAGATGAGAAGAAATTGCCACTTGTCTGCGCGTGTTGAGCCCCTTGTATTGACAAATAGGGGTGTGACCATTTATTCGGTATAAGTAGCAGCGCCGGACTCGATTAGTTGTGTCTGAGGTCTTGACGACCTATTGGATGCTTTCACTGGTCCGGGCGCCTTTAATGTGCGGCTGCCAAAGCAGCCTCACTCTCTTCGGCATGCAGAGATCGCTTGATATTTCCGTGCACTGTAATGATGCCATGTGGACCGGGCATCTTGAGTGTGAGGGAGGCGTAGTGTGTTATTGCATTAAAGCGAGCGAAAGATTCGCGTCCGAGCAGTGCTTGATAGCCACTTTGAAATGGTGCGATGTGGAAAGTTAAATGCTCGTGACGGAAGTTATCGGGGGAGCCGAATATAACTTGTAGTAAGAGGGAGCCCGTACAACGAGCCCCTGGGCCTGGCCTTACACCTTTAAAGGTAGTATTGCTATGGCGAATTTGTGTTGGGTCTAACACCATCCCGCGGATTGTATCCTGATATATTAGGTTTAGGCTACTGACGTCGTCCATCAAGACTCGTGTGAAGTGATATCCGCCAATTACTGGGTCTAATACCAGGGTAGCCCATCCTACGTGTCGGATACTTGCTGAGTAATCGCGATGGTCAAAAGTGATCGGTTGAGATGACCAGTGGCAGGACTTCGTGGTGACAGGCACTTGGGTATATTTTCCTGGGAGTGCCGTGTTGTTTTTTCCCTTGATCACATGTAACACGTTTACTGTTTTGACTTCTGGTGGAGATTTCTTTTGTTCCCCCGTGTCTTGCTTGGGGGGCTCGTCCTCGTCTTCACTTGGTGAGCCCTCCCCCTTGTGTACGGCGTTGAGCTTGCCGGACTGCTTGAAGACCCAACATTCTCTGTGGGTACGATTAGCGGGTTTACTAGGGGTACTATGGATCTGGCATACTTGGTCCAGAATTTTGTTGAGGCTGGACAGTTCATCCCTGGTGCCTTTAGGGGGCGGCTTTTGACCTGGCCGAGAGCTTTTGAATCCGGCAATTACTGTCGTGCCCTTCGTGCTGTCTTCTTTAATCCGGCATTTGTTATTGCTGTTGCGCCGTGATTTCCTGTTTCCATCTCTAACTTCAGATGTATTGGGGTCGCTGGTGCTGCATCTGGCTAGCCAGCTGTCCTCACCCGCGCAAAAGCGGGTCATGAGGTTTGTTAATGCGGCCATCGTTCTCAGCTTATTTTTGCCGAGGTGTCTGGTGAGCCATTCGTCACGGACGCTATGCTTGAAAGCTGCCAAGGCTTCGGCGTTCGGACAGTCGACAATCTGGTTCTTTTTAGTAAGAAACCTGTTCCAAAGCTTTCGGGCTGACTCTCCGGGCTGTTGAGTTATATGACTCAAATCGTCCGGATCCGGAGGTCGGGCATAAGTCCCTTGAAAATTTGCTCGAAAGGCGTCTTCGACCTCTTCCCAACTTCCAATGGAGCTTTCGGGGAGGCCTTTGAGCCAGTGACGAGCTGGCCCTTTGGGCTTGAGGGGTAAGTACTTGATGGCGTGGAGATCATCTCCTCGAGCCATATGGATGTGAAGGATGTAGTCCTCAATCCAGACCCCAGGGTCTGTTGTTCCGTCGTATGGCTCGATGTTTACGGGCTTGAATCCCTCTGGAAATTCATGGTCCAGCACCTCATCGGTGAAACATAGGGGGTGTACGGCACCCCTGTAGCTGGGTGTACCGCGTTGTTCGGATGTTTGTTGTGTTGCATTGTATGCTGGGGCGCGCTTCCGTGGTGCATAGATGGATCTTGTTGCGCCGTCCTTTGGGTGCGAGCCCTCGCCTGGGTCGCGTATTGTATTGTGAGCGGCATTGTATGCCGCTCTATGTTGGTAGAGGGGTCGCCTATCCGACCAGGTGGCTGCTTTGATATTTGGTTGTGGGGGTCTAAGGCCTCCTCATCGAATTCGGGTAGAAGCTTCCGCTTTGGGTAGCTCTTGGAGGGACGATTGTCGCCGTACCCCGCTGCTTTGTTGTGTATTTTGCTCCATCTGATGTGGAGTGTGTCTTGCGCAGCCTTGAGCCTTTGCTTCTGCTTTTTCAGACTCCTCGTGGTGGCAACAAGCCTTTTACGGGCAGTCTGCTCCTCCGGGTGCCTGTCCGGCGTTACGTCGTCCGGACCATTATCCTTGATAGGATTTGTTTGTTTGGTTTGATTATCCGGATTGCCGTTGTCCGGTAGCGGTTCGCCCTGCTCCAGCGCTGGGTCTGTGTGATCTCTATTTCTGTCAAGGCGGGATTTGGGGCGGCGCTTGCATTGCCGCTTTGGCTGCTTTTCGAGGGAACCAGCCTTTGGTGCGTCCTTCCGCTCCTCATCGTCATCTTTTGGTGCGTCCACCATGTATACGTCATATGACGAGGTGGCGTTCCAGGGCCTGATAGGCGCTGGTTCTTTATCGTCTCCTTCATCGGCGTCCATATCATCGATGTCTTCGGAGTCGAAGTCGAGCATGTCGGTTAAATCGTCGACAGTGGCTACAAAGTGGGTGGTGGGTGGGCTTTGAATTTCTTCATCGTCCGTATCCCAACCTTGCTGACCGTAGTTCGGCCAGGGCTCTCCTGATAGAGAGAGAAACTTTAGTGATTTCATAATATCGCCGAAGGGCGAGTGCTGAAAGATGTCTGCGGCAGTAAACTCTATGATCGGTGCCCAATCGGATTCGATCGCCGGAGGCGCGAATGGTTCGGAGTCCAGAGAGGAGTCCGGCTCCTTGGAATCACGAGTCTCGCAGAGTGCGGGGCTGGTGTTCGGCTCGATCGCCGTTAGGATCGCAGCCCCCGAGGCAGCGTCCAACCACCCATCCTCGATCGGCGTAGTTGGCTCCGAATTAAGGGCCGAAGACGATGCGGGTGCGGCCTTCAGGGCACTGTTAGGCGGCAGAGCTAGATCATGCTCGTCATGGCAGCGCAGCGCGCTCGGCAGTGGCTCGAATCCATCAAAGATCAAGTCCCCACGGATGTCAGCCATGTAGTTTAAACTTCCAAATCTGACCTGACGGCCAGGGGCATAGCTTTCGATCTGCTCCGGATGGCCAAGTGAATTGGCCCGCAGTGCAAAGCCACCGAAGACAGAGATCTGTCCGGGGAGACAAGTTTCACCCTGGACCGCATCACTTAAATACAACGAGCATCAAGTTCTACCACAGCCACACACGATTCCCACGACTTCGCACGAACCAATGACACCACACGTCCTCGACCGGCGGCTCACCCCTCTCAGTCCCACTGCCCCTATGCCTTCGGAAGCATTACATGTGGACCAGAGACCTATCAGGTCCACATGTTATTGACTCAAAGGCAGGTGTAGTAAGGCGCTGAAGCTCAGTCCCGAGGGCCCTGAGTGGGAAATGTAACTCCTGCACAAGGATGGTGCTATCGCTCCACGAACACGTGCCAAACTCGAGATTTGTTTCTTTACTATACATGCACGCAATGATTTAATGGACATTGTAATCTCAACATGTGATGGGGAGCTCTAAATTTAAATTTGAAACTTATAAAATGAAAAGATTCAAAGCAAATAAACTGGGAGAGAGGGAGTATATCGTAGGATGTCTCCCATACGAAACAAGTCCCCTGATTTGTCAGCACGAAGATGCGGTTAGAAAGGAGCACAGCGTCTTCGTACTCGTACGGCAACAAATCGGCCGCAGACAGCATGGTCCACCTTTGACCGCCATGTGCAAGGTTCGTGCTATCTTATTCAATCTCACCGTGGTTCCATCATACCAATTCATGCGGTGGCCCGTTGCATGGCTGATCCCAATGTTGGGCAAAGGTTCTACGGGAACGGTGTCACTGTTGTAAATGTTGTGCAAATTGATGTTGGTACCCTCCCATACATATGCAAGCCTATCTCCACTCGCACCGAGCCTAACCTGTGAAATAGTGGGCGGGGGGAGAATTAGGAAATGGATACGGAAGTAGTCTTTAGAATGCATTTACTACATGATCAAACTCATCTTACCTGCTCATCAGAGGAAATCCGAGTGCCCCTCAATGTCGGCATCTCAAGGGGCGTCAACTTGCAACTACGGTCATGCCGCACTGGAGAGACCCCCAAGGAAACATCCTCGTGCTTTCCACGGAACATCAAGATGCATTTGTATGAGTAGTTTATCTTGTGAGAGAAAACGATGAACGAGGCAAGGCCTCTAGAGATAGAGGTAGACACTACTACTACCAATGTGCTAGCTCGTGCGTTGCAATGGATCTAAAGTAGTAGAATAATACTTGTTCACGTGCTTGAAATATAAACACTCTAGTTTTGATATACACGTGTCAGCAGACATGACAGCTTGTCCATGGAAGTTGAACCACATCGACCATCACGTTTCTTGTTTCTACCACTGCCACACCCACACGCGATTCCCGCAACGCCGCTCCAACCCTACCTATAAGCACGACGTCCCTCGACATGGACATGGATCCTCTGACGTGGCTATGACTTACTTACCCTGCCTTTCCTTCACTGACAGGTGGGACCCACACTTGGGGGTCCCACATGTCAGTGAAAGAATGGTAAGACTGTTCATGTCAGGGGATCCTCACCCCCCCCTGACGTGCGCCTCATCCCTCTTGGCCCCACCGCTCCTCTGCCTTTGTGTGCATGACATGCGGGCCAGCTAAACTACGACGACCATCAACTTTCTACCACATCCACACCCGATTGGACGTGGTTTGCCTGCTCCGCTGCTGTGCTCCGATCCGTACTCCCGCACCATCGAATTTTCATCCAGTGGCTATGACACATTTTGTCCCGGGCATCAATCCTCAGCTGGAGTACTTTTGTACTACATGTAGTACCTGCCGGTGTGGCCATCTACGCCTCGTAACGCCCCGACGCCCAGCTGTGGCACCCTCGCCATGGCCACGCCACCACCGGCCGGTTCATCTCGAACGAGTGAGTCGTGAACCAAACCACCACCATGAGAATGACATGTGGGCCAGCCGCATTTAAGGTCCGCATGTCATTGACTCATAGGCCGGGCGCTAAGCCACTGAAGTTCGGTCCCGTGGGCCCCGAGAGGGAAATGAAACTCATGCGGCAGGCCTTGTGGTGCTCCCGCAGTACGAGCTCGTGCCAAACCCGGAATTTGTTTCTTACTACTACTCCCAACTACTAGTAAGGTACACGTGCATTACACGCATGAGATTCTGGTGGTTTGTGCATTATGCTTCTACATGTGGAGTCTTCTAGATTCTACATGTGGCAAAATCTGGTGGAATGTAGATGATATCCAACGGCCAGTAGTGCTCGGATTTGCCATCTCTGTACCGTCGGATTGGCTTCATCCAACGACCAACTTTCAAAGTTATTCACACACTATATAGGGGCATAGATGTTTGGTTTGCAGCCTAAGGTTGCCACACCTAAGCTTAGGCGTGCCACAAGTGTGTTTGGTTGCATTCTCGTCTCAACATAGTTGTTCCCTCTTCATGCATGCTCAACTCAACACCCCTCCTCATGTATTCTCTCTTCATGCATGCTTCTAGTGTATTTGTGCTAAGCTAGTGTGGACTCATGCACCCTCCATACACTCTACCAAACACCCAAAAGTGGGTCGAGAAGGGAACTCTTGGGATCATGAACCCTTCATACACCCTACCAAACACACCAGGCATGTGTTTGGTTCATTGCTACACTTGTGGCTTGCCACACTTTTCTAGCTACATGGTCCACATGTCATAGACTCAACTTCTTGCCAAATCTTGCCACACTTGTGGTGGCCATTTTGTTAGCCACATTTTTTGTGGAAGACACACTTTGCCTAAGCTTAGTTGTGGCAAAGTTAGTCATGAATGAAGTTCAACCATGGAGTCTTCTAGATTCTACATGTGGTAGAATCTGGTGGAATGTAAATGATATCCGACGGCAAGTAGTGCTCGGATTTTCCATCTTTGTACTGTCGGATTGGCTTCATCCAACGACCAACTTTCAAAGTTATTCACACACTATATAGGGGGTATAGATATAGATGTGCCGGCCCGTTGCAATGGATCCAAAGTATATCTATTTAGTGGAGTGCACTCTAAACACATTATCTATTTATTTTTCTCTAACCTTTCGTAGCCATGCAACCAAGCCACATAAGCTTCATGGGTGCCCCCACATCATATTATTCATACTACGTCGACTAAAAAAAGATAGATCACCCAAAACAAGATCTTCCCGTTTTTTGTTCCTACGATGATGTGCCGTGCACGTACCTACTAGTTGTATAGTACAAACTTGGTACTAGTAGGACTAGAGTAGTACGGAATGCTCCTACTCTTTCAACGAGCCCCATCTAACACCAAATTTTTTGGCTTCCGTGCTACAACTAGATCTTCCCCACGTTTCTGTTTTCCAACCCGGCGGCGGGCGGGGTGCAGTTTGCCAATAGTCGGTTTGCTCAACGGCGGTCCCATGTGAAAGTGAAAATGCTAGGCAACACACCTCCCCTAAGCTATGTGTCATGCCGGACGGGCCGTGGAGTACTCCCGATTCCCGGGCGTGTGCGGGGGGAGTGCGACACGAACGCAGCAGGCCTTTTCCTTTTACTAGCAACGTGCCCGTGCGTTGTGAAAGATCCAAAGTAGTAGAATAGTAGTACTTGTTCACAAACTTGAAAGAAATCACTCTTGTTTTGATATACTCCTAATATATTACTCCCTCCGTTCCTAAATATATGTCTTTTTAGAGATTTCAAATGGACTATCACATACATATTATATAGACATATTTGAAGTGTAGATTCACTCATTTTGCTCCGTATGTAGTCACTTATTGAAATCTCTAGATAGAAAAATATTTAGGAATGGAGGGAGCACTTTTCACTCAAAATATATTTCTCAGGCTGTTTTGATGAGGTGAGGGAGGGATGGGGTTGCTTTCAACATAATAAGGGGTTTTCTGCAAATTCGAGCAGAGAAGTGGGCTATTGTTGCAAAAATGCCACAACTTACCTCACAACCGTTAGATGCAGATCTAATGGTCAGAAACGACGGATGGCAGACACACCACCATCACCAACTGAGTCTTTTATAGGATTAGGAGTAGTGAAACATGTATAAATTGTAACATTTTGGTTCTGCTCCTTGGCATGATCGATAGATAGAAATAACGATTGGAAATGCTAGGGCGGGGCTATTTCCACCAGATAAGCAGGGTACGTAGTAGCTAGGTTGGCGCATCGTCGGTTTGGTCACACACAGTCCGACATGTTCTAGTATTTCTAGCAAGATGCTCGCTTGTTGCACAAATTTGATGGAAAAGGTAAGCACAACTTATAAATTGACGGATGGAGTACTAGTTACAGTGATGCATATAATTAAGCAAAGGGATCGCACATGTCGGTATTGACTGGAACGAGAATGCAATAGCACAATAAGAATTAAGGCCATGATGATGATGTGGTTGCAGTGGTGGTTACAAAAGGAAAGAAGAAAGATGCATCCATCAACGTACGACCTCATCCTCCTCAACTTAGTGCGCCGGGCCACTGACCGGTGGCTAAGGAGCGGCGGCTTTTGTGGCGATATCGAGGTGCTTCTCAGCAAAGGCATGCAAGGCTTCCAGCCGGTTGAGGAAGGCCAACGTCGTAGCATCCTCGCTGGCCTTGTAGATACCTATGTACACAATTTGCTCGTACACGTGGATGTGTAGGTCGACGAATTCTTATGCAATGTATCCTTGATGCTACAGTGAGATCCATGCTTGTTTTGAGTATCTTCAGTAAGGATGATTTGGACATATGGTTATGCTCTATCCATCCATGCCCGTGTTTGCATTTACGGAGTGTCCTAGCATGACTTAATTTTGCTCTACTTTTTCTATAAAATGTTCCTGGCAGATTGTTTACATGTTAATCAATTTTGCCATGGTTGTTGTAGATGATCCATGCATGCTATGAACTTGCTCTTGCGTTGGTTAGCTTCATGAACATGTCTTCTTGCTATTGCTATGCTTAGTTTGTCATCCAAGGATTTGTGATGAGTGAATCGAGCTCGCAAAGATGCCTACATAACTCTGTTTTTGCCATGCTAAGTTTTCTGCTAAGTCTGAATCTTTTAACGAAACTTGCTATGTTTACATGGGTGCCATCATATCTTCTGTGCCTTTTTGGCTCATTGTCACTAAGGGACTTTTATTCTATGCTTTGAGTAGATTCATGCCATGCCTTTGTTTGCTATGATCTGATCCTTTTACATGTTGTTTGCTTGCTCTAATGTCACGACCAGTTTTCCAATAAAAATGTTTATTGAGAAACCAATCTTTTGAGTCCAGTATGAGAAAAATCCTCCTTACTGGTAGACAAATTCTTGATACAATAAGCCAGTAGCATAAAATATATTACAGGGTCGAGCTACGGTTGCTCAACCAAATTATTACAAGCGCGCCAATAATTATACATAATGGCGGATATAACACAATGGTGTGGTGGCATACTACTGACTCGAGGATAAAGTGATGGTGGAAAAATCACAGCGGGGAGTGAGATACATGACTCTAAAGGCATCTCATCGAGCGTCGAGGTGAGGCTCGATGAATTTATTTGGTAGCGGAAGCGGATATAATACAGTGACCAAATCCAGGGTCGCACGAGACTGACTGGGATTCCTCTAGGCGTCGGACTCGCTATCAAATTCTTCATCCATGAGATTGCCTTCGTCAGCATCTGGCCAAATCAACAAGCCAGGTGAGTACTTTGAAAGTACTCGCAAGACAGTTCGGACGTAAGATATAACAAATGCATGCATGGATGCGTCATGATTAATTTACCAATGCACATTCAAAAATTTAGCAAGCAAGGTAAGTAAAAAGGGAATCGGCGGTAGTCCGCCTAAAAACCCAACAAAAAGAAATAATAGGAAACCGATCGGGTGTCTGAAGCGACGCCTCGAAGGGTGAACAAATAAATAAAGTTCATGCCGCAGTCGGGCGTCTAAGCAACACCACGTAAAGGGCTTAAACTGAAAATAAAAGACATGCGTGCCACAGTCAGACGTCGGGGCGACATCACAGAAAGGGCTTATATTGAAAGTAAAGAATAGTACTACCACAGTCGGACGTCTGAGCGACATCACAGAAAGGGCTTTTATTGAAAATAAATAATAACCATGCCACAGTCGGACGTCTGAGCGACATCGCAGAAAGGGCTTTTATTGAAAGTAAAGATAATAACAATGCCACAGTCGGATGTCTGAGCGACATCGCAGAAAGGGCTTTTATTGAAAGTAAATAATAACAATGCCACAGTCGGACGTCTGAGCGACATCGCAGAAAGGGCTTTTATTCACAAGTAAATAATACTCATAATCGGACGTCTGAGCGACATCGCAGAAAGGGCTTTTATTCACAAGTAAATAATACTCATAATAAATATCCAATTCATGATAATAAACGGGTTAGTCCATCCACAGGAATAAACATTTAACCGGACTTAGCACTCATGTGATTCACCGGAGTCTCTGTCATCAAAACTGACACTTTTCAGGATAAGATAATACCGAACTTGGACATGGAATAGATGATTCAAAGGAATATATGACTCTGCAGAGTTTGCACGAAAATTTTCCCACAGCCGACGGATTTCCATAGTCACGAAGGACTAGTTCCGTTTACGGTATTTCGGAAGAAAACACAGCTAACCAGTACACACCCATCCTACCTCTCGATGCCAGGAATCACCCTAGACATCGTCCAAGAAAAACTTTTGAGACGGGGAGATCACAATCTCGAATAGCATGGGATCAAATTTATATACGCGCGCTCTAAGGGGTGCCCCCCCTCTCGGTCCCAACCGGAAACACCCATGCCCCCTGACTGGATGACTGGCTTTAATCCAGGGCCATGGAGCCATCATCATGGCCTCTCCTTTTGGTGTGTACCAGGAAAGCGGTTTGCAACTTACTAAGCCATATTCCTTGTGGAAAACATGTGGTAGTACAGGGAAGGAAAAATGGAAGGAACTGGACCGATACGGGTTGACACTAAAGTCATATAGCCTGGCATAAGACTGGCATGCTACAACACTGCCATCTTACCCATCCTCATGCCAACACATGGCCATGCATACTCACATCCATCCACTTAGGGATTTTTGAAACTCACTTGCCTCATCGTTGCATGTAACATGACATTCGTCGGTATGCTCATCAACATGCCATGAAACTACTTAATGCAAACATGCCAAAACAATCATCATATCAAAAGTTCAAACATGCTTGCCTGGTTCAGAGTAGTCGGAGCCTAGCTCGGTGAAGTTCACGGTCCCGTCACCTCCTTCGGTATCTACGGTATAAAGAAAATATACACACTAACGTAAATACCGTGAGGTGCACAAAGTTATTCCAAATATTTTTCAAATAAATCTGATAAAAAACTAGACAAAATTCTAAAGAGGACAGAAAAAGAATCAATCAAAAATATATTTTTGTTTAAAAGATATAGAGGTTTTTGTCCAGGGACTCATCTGTAATGAAACAGAAAATCTCGAGGGGCTAACTTATAAAAACAGAAAACGCTTCGATAAAGAACACGCCGGCCCAGAGGGAAAACGCATTTGGCAGAAGACGCTTTCAGAAAATGGTTCGTTTAGAAAGGACAGAGAGGCTGACAGACGGGTCCCGCCCGTCAGGTTTGAATTTTCAAAAGTGGCGGCAGAGCTCGACGGTGCCCGAGAGCCGCGGTTGTCGCCGGCGGCGATCCACGGCGAGGCAGGGTGATCGGGGTTTACCTTCGTGATCAGTGCACCTTTACGCGTCTGTGGGTGGTGGTGGTGGTCGCCGGCGAACACCACGTTGACAGCGGCCCTTGCTCCAGCGGACGGCAGTTCGGGTGGTCGTGGGCCTCGTCGGAGAGTGCTGTGGAGGGAAAATTGAGGTGGGGGTTAGCCTACTGGAGGTGGTACGGGGCTACGGGCAAGAGCAGGGCGGCGGAGGAGTTCTCACCAAAGAGAATGTTGCCGGAGCCCGAGGCAGACGGAGGTGGCCGGAGTCGAAGAAGAAAGGCCCCTCGAGGCTCTCCCAGTGGCTAGGCGGGGTCTAGTGAGGTGGAGGAGTTGTCCGGGGGCAAGAGCAAGCTCGGGGGTGCTATTTATAGCCGGCCCGAGGCGGTTTCCATGAACAGATAAGTCCGGCGGGTGATTACGGCGGCGCTGTGGCGGGACGGTCGGCTTAGGAGCATGAGCATCGCCTAGGTGGAGCAGTGGTGCCATTACAGGGTCCAACTCAGCATGGGAGGGAGGGTTACGGCCTGCCCTCGACGGAACTGCAGCACAGCCCGTTGGCGGCAGAGAACGCGCTCTGCACGTGACAGGCCACGGCGACAGTGCTGCATGCGTGCGCTGGCAAGGAGATGGCCACGCGGAGCTACCAGGAGGATTGGGTGGCGCCGAATGGCGTTCTGCCGCGGTGTTGCCCCCTGTCGGCCGTTACGGTGGTTCTGCCGCCGAAAAGCACGCCGGTGCAGGCGGCCCAGGGCGCCACCGACGCCAGGAAGGCGCCAAGCGCGCGTGTGAAGCTCCGGACAAGAGAGAGGGGCTGCGAGCATCGAGCCAAATGCACAGTGGGCATGTGACTGAAGTTCTGTCGGGGAAACGACACTGAAACTCTGAATTTACTGAATATGAACAAAAACAGTGCATGCCAAGTGTTCGACAGAATGATTCTGGCATGTAGGGATTTTTCCTTGAGCTGATTTTTGGTGGAGAGGTCTATCATTGCAACTAGAGGTTGCCTGAATTTTGGTAGAATTTTTGGAGAAGTGTAGATATGAATTTCACCAAATTTGGCAAATCTGGTCCAAACTTGCAGAGAGTGAAATTTGAAATTTTTGAAAAGAAGAAGAGTGGATCAAGATGGTTCTAGGTTGTGGGTACTAAGGACTATCCAGGGGAGTTGGTTTGGGATCAAGGATCAAAGGCATTAGGGTACTTGATTTGCAAATCACCTAGGTTCACAAGAAAGGACAGAATTGTTTTGGGAAAAGAAATAATTGGAATAAAATCCAAAAAATGGATTTTATTAGTTTGGACAGAATGTTTGGGTTGTACCCAAGTGGGAGGAGAGGTTTTGGGGGAGTTTTACCATAAGAGGCATGGTAAACAAGAATGGACCAAAAATCAAATGAAAGCCCAAAAACAAAAGGTTTTCTTTTTAAAAGAAACTAAATCCAGAAAAAGATTTTTGAGAGGGCAAACTCAGAAGAGGGTTTTTAAGAAGGGTTGAAATGACCTTCTTCAAACCAAGCAAGGCTCTTTCTGAAAACAAAACCACAAAAAAAAATTTTGGAGTGTCACAGCACCTACCCCCTTAGGAAAAATCTCGTCCTCGAGATTTCAGCTGATCCTTAAACAGGTGTGGGTCTTCTGTCCGAAGAAAATCCTCGCTCTCCCAAGTTGTTTCACTTTCGGTGTGGTTGCTCCACTGAACTTTGAAAAACTTGATGGTTTTCTGTCGGGTCCTCCTTTCAGACTCCTCCAATATTTTTACAGGACGTTCTCGATAGGTGAGGTCTTGTTGCACGTCAATGCTCTCGTGGGATACTTGCTTCTCTGGGTTGCTTACGCACTTTCTCAATTGCGAGATGTGGAACATGTCGTGGACATCGGATAATTCTTCGGGTAAGTCCAGCTGGTAGGCTACCGTGCCTCTTCGTGCCACTATACAGAATGGTCCGATGAATCTTGGTGCTAGCTTTCCTTTAACCTTGAACCGTTGCATGCCTCTCATAGGGGACACTCGTAGGTACACATAATCACCGGGTTCAAAGCTGACCCCACGGTGCTTCTGATCGTAATAGCTCTTTTGTCGACTTTGAGCGGTCTTGAGTCGATCTCTGATTAGCTTGACCTTTTCCTCGGCTTCTTTGAGCATGTCTGGGCCGAAGATACGGCTGTCTCCGGTTTTTGACCAATTTAGCGGGGTACGACATCTCCGTCCGTATAGGGCTTCAAAAGGTGCCATTTGCAGGCTGGCCTGGTAACTATTGTTGTATGCGAACTCGGCATATGGCAGGCTTTCTTCCCAACTGGCTCCATAGGTGAGGACACATGCTCTCAGCACGTCCTCTAAAACTTGGTTTACACGTTCTGTTTGTCCATCAGTCTGGGGGTGGTATGCTGTACTGAAGGCTAGTTGAGATCCCAGAGCCTGTTGTAAATGATCCCAGAATCTCGAGACGAACTGAGTGCCTCTGTCGGATATTATAGTCTTTGGGACTCCATGCAGACAAACTATACGGGAGAGATAAATCCTGGCAAGCCTCTGAGTGTTGTAGGTTGTCTTCACTGGAATGAAATGTGCCACCTTGGTTAATCTATCGATGATGACCCTGTTGGGGAACGTTGCAGAAAACAAAAATTTTCCTACTCGTTTCACCAAGATCCATCTAGGAGTTCAACTAGCAACGAGCCATCGGATGCATCTACATACCTTTGTAGATCGCGTGCGGAAGCGTTCAAAGGAACGGTGATGATTTAGTCGTACACGACATGATCCAAATCACCGATGACCAAGCGCCGAACGGACGGCACCTCCGCGTTCAACACACGTACGGGACGGGAGACGTCTCCTCCTTCTTGATCCAGCAAGGGGGAAGGAGAGGTTGATGAAGATCCAGCAGCACGACGGCGTGGTGCTGGATGCAGGGCGTCACAGTAGCAGGGCTTCGCCTATACTACGTGAGAGAGAGACGTAACGGGGAGAGAGGGAGGCGCCAGGGGCTGGGGTATGAAGTCCCTCCTCTCCCCCACAATATATAGGGGTGCCAGGGGGGGCGCCGGCCCTAGTAGATGGCATCTACTAGGGAGGGCGGCGGCCTAGGGTGGGGGGCATGCCCCCCAAGCAAGGGGGCGCCCCCCTTTAGGGTTTCCCCCAACCCTAGCCACATGGGCCCTTGGGGGGGGTGGCGCCCCAGCCCACTATGGGCTGGGTTCCCTCCCACTTCAGCCCATGGGGCCCCCGGTATAGGTAGCCCCACCCGGTGGACCCTCGGGACCCTTCCGGTGGTCCCGGTACAATACCGGTGACCCCGAAACTTGTCCCGATGGCCGAAACAGCACTTCCTATATATAATTCTTTACCTCCGGACCATTCCGGAACTCCTCGTGACGTCCGGGATCTCATCCGGGACTCCGAACAACATTCGGGTTACTGCATATACTAATCTTCACAACCCTAGCGTCACCGAACCTTAAGTGTGTAGACCCTACGGGTTCGGGAGACAAGCAGACATGACCCAGACGACTCTCTCGTCAATAACCAACAGCGGGATCTGGATACCCATGTTGGCTCCCACATGCTCCACGATGATCTCATCGGATGAACCACGGTGTCGAGGATTCAATCAACCCGTATACAATTCCCTTTGTCAATCGGTATGTTACTTGCCCAAGATCTGATCGTTGGTATCCCTATACCTCGTTCAATCACGTTATCGGCAAGTCACTTTACTCGTACCGCAATGCATGATCCCGTGACCAGACACTTGGTCACTTTGAGCTCATTATGATGATGCATTACCGAGTGGGCCCAGTGATACCTCTCCGTCATACGGAGTGACAAATCCCAGTCTTGATCCGTGTCAACCCAACAGACACTTTCGGAGATACCCGTAGTCTACCTTTATAGTCACCCAGTTACGTTGTGATGTTTGGTATACCCAAAGCACTCCTACGGTATCCGGGAGTTACATGATCTCATGGTCTAAGGAAAAGATACTTTGACATTGGAAAACTCTAGCAAACGAACTATACGATCTTGTGCTATTTTTAGGATTGGGTCTTGTCCACCATATCATTCTCCTAATGATGTGATCTCGTTATCAATGACATCCAATGTCCATAGTCAGGAAACTGTGACTATCTGTTGATCAACGAGCTAGTCAACTAGAGGCTTACTAGGGACATGTTGGTGTCTGTTATTCACACATGTATTACGATTTCCGGATAACACAATTATAGCATGAATAAAGACAATTATCATGAACAAGGAAATATAATAATAATGCTTTTATTATTGCCTCTAGGGCATATTTCCAACAGTCTCCCACTTGCACTAGAGTCAATAATCTAGTTACATTGTGATGAATCGAACACCCATGGAATTTTGGTGTTGATCATGTTTTGCTCTAGGGAGAGGTTTAGTCAACGGATCTGCTACATTCAGGTCCGTATGTACTTTACAAATCTCTATGTCTCCATCTTGAACATTTTCACGAATGGAGTTGAAGCGACGCTTGATGTGCCTTGTCTTCTTGTGAAACCTGGGCTCCTTGGCAAGTGCAATAGCTCCAGTGTTGTCACAAAAGAGTTTGATTGGCCCCGACGCATTGGGTATGACTCCTAGGTCGGTGATGAACTCCTTCACCCATATTGCTTCATGTGCTGCCTCCGAGGCTGCCATGTACTCCGCTTCACATGTAGATCCCGCCACGACGCTTTGCTTGCAACTGCACCAGCTTACTGCCCCACCATTCAAAATATACACGTATCCGGTTTGTGACTTAGAGTCATCCAGATCTGTGTCGAAGCTAGCATTGACGTAACCCTTTACGATGAGCTCTTCGTCACCTCCATAAACGAGAAACATTTCCTTAGTCCTTTTCAGGTACTTCAGGATATTCTTGACCGCTGTCCAGTGTTCCTTGCCGGGATTACTTTGGTACCTTCCTACCAAACTTACGGCAAGGTTTACATCAGGTCTGGTACACAGCATGGCATACATAATAGAACCTATGGCTGAGGCATAGGGGATGACACTCATCTCTTCTATATTTTCTGCCGTGGTCGAACATTGAGCTGAGCTCAATTTCATACCTTGCAACACAGGCAAGAACCCCTTCTTAGACTGATCCATATTGAACTTCTTCAATATCTTATCAAGGTATGTGCTTTGTGAAAGACCTATGAGGCGTCTCGATCTATCTCTATAGATTTTGATGCCTAATATATAAGCAGCTTCTCCAAGGTCCTTCATTGAAAAACTCTTATTCAAGTAGGCCTTGATGTTGTCCAAGAGTTCTATATCATTTCCCATCAAAAGTATGTCATCTACATATAGTATGAGAAATGCTACAGAGCTCCCACTCACTTTCTTGTAAACGCAGGCTTCTCCATAAATCTGTGTAAACCCAAACGCTTTGATCATCTCATCAAAGCGAATGTTCCAACTCCGAGATGCTTGCACCAGCCCATAAATCGAGCGTTGGAGCTTGCACACTTTGTCAGCATTCTTAGGATCGACAAAACCTTCCGGCTGCATCATATACAATTCTTCCTTAAGGAAACCATTAAGAAATGCCGTTTTGACGTCCATTTGCCATATTTCATAATCGTAGAATGCGGCAATTGCTAACATGATTCAGACGGACTTTAGCTTCGCTACCGGTGAGAAAGTCTCATCGTAGTCAACCCCTTGAACTTGTCGATAACCCTTAGCGACAAGTCGAGCTTTATAGATGGTCACATTACCATCCGCGTCTGTCTTCTTCTTAAAGATCCATTTATTTTCTATGGCTCGCCGTTCAACGGGCAAGTCAGTCAAAGTCCATACTTCATTTTCATACATGGATCCTATCTCGGATTTCATGGCTTCTAGCCATTTGTCGGAATCCGGGCCCGCCATCGCTTCTTCATAGTTCGAAGGTTCACCGTTGTCTAACAACATGATTTCCAAGACAGGGTTGCCGTACCACTTTGGTGCGGAACG
The DNA here is from genome assembly GCF_003073215.2 of Triticum urartu. Taxonomy (NCBI): domain Eukaryota; kingdom Viridiplantae; phylum Streptophyta; class Magnoliopsida; order Poales; family Poaceae; genus Triticum; species Triticum urartu. The sequence continues at coordinate 113,862,358 of NC_053027.1, read as the reverse complement.
TGTCCTTGTGGACCTTCGAATTTCAGTAGGAGCTTGATCAGAAGTATCTTGATCATTATCATTAACTTCCTCTCTAGTCGGTGCAGGCACCTCAGGAACATTTTCTTGAGTTGCGCCATTTACCGGTTCAAGAGGTAATACTTCATCAAGCTCTACTTTCCTCCCACTTACTTCTTTCGAGAGAAACTCTTTCTCTAGAAAGGACCCATTCTTGGCAACAAAGATCTTGCCTTCGGATCTGAGGTAGAAGGTGTACCCAACAGTTTCTTTTGGGTATCCTATGAAGACGCATTTTTCCGACTTGGGTTCGAGCTTTTCAGGTTGAAGTTTCTTGACATAAGCATCGCATCCCCAAACTTTCAGAAACGACAACTTAGGTTTCTTACCAAACCATAATTCAAATGGTGTCGTCTCAATGGATTTCGACGGAGCCCTATTTAAAGTGAATGCGGCAGTCTCTAAAGCATCGCCCCAAAAAGATAGCGGTAAATCAGTAAGAGACATCATAGACCGCACCATATCCAATAGAGTGCGATTACGACGTTCGGACACACCATTACATTGAGGTGTTCCAGCCGGCGTGAGTTGTGAAACTATTCCACATTTTCTTAAGTGTGTGCCAAATTCGTGACTCAAGTATTCTCATCCACGATCTGATCGTAGAAACTTGATTTTCCTGTCACGTTGATTCTCAACCTCACTCTGAAATTCCTTGAACTTTTCAAAGGTTCCAGACTTGTGTTTAATTAAGTAGACATACCCATATCTACTCAAGTCATCAGTGAGGGTGAGAACATAACGATAGCCACCGCGAGCCTCAACACTCATTGGACCGCACACATCAGTATGTATGATTTCCAATAAGTTGGTTGCTCGCTCCATTGTTCCTGAGAATGGAGTCTTGGTCATTTTACCCATAAGGCATGGTTCGCACGTGTCAAATGATTCATAATCAAGAGACTCCAAAAGTCCATCTGTATGGAGCTTCTTCATGCGTTTGACACCTATGTGACCAAGGCGGCAGTGCCACAAGTATGTGGTACTATTATCAACTTTACATCTTTTGGTACTCACACTATGAATATGTGTAGCAATACGCTCGAGATTCATTAAGAATAAACCATTCACCATAGGAGCATGACCATAAAACATATCTCTCATATAAATGGAACAACCATTATTCTTAGATTTAAATGAGTAGCCATCTCGAATTAAACGAGATCCCGATACAATGTTCATGCTCAAAGCTGGCACTAAATAACAGTTATTGAGGTTTCAAACTAATCCCGTAGGTAAATGTAGAGGCAGCGTGCCAACGTCGATCACATCAACCTTGGAACCATTCCCGACGCGCATCGTCACCTCGTCCTTCGCTAGTCTCCGTTTATTCCGCAGCTCCTTCTATGAGTTACAAATATGAGCAACGGCACCGGTATCAAATACCCAGGAGTCACTACGAGTACTGGTAAGGTACACATCAATTACATGTATATCAAATATACCTTTGGTGTTGCCGGCCTTCTTGTCCGCTAAGTACTTGGGGCAGTTCCGTTTCCAGTGACCCTTCCCTTTGCAATAAAAGCACTCTGTCTCAGGCTTGGGTCCATTCTTTGGCTTCTTCCCGGCAGCTTGCTTGCCGGGAGCGGCAACCTCCTTGCCGCCCTTCTTGAAGTTCTTTTTACCCTTGCCTTTCTTGAACTTAGTGGTTTTATTGACCATCAACACTTGATGTTCTTTCTTGACTTCTACCTCCGCTGATTTCAGCATTGAGAACAACTCAGGAATGGTCTTTTGCATCCCCTGCATGTTGAAGTTCATCACAAAGCTCTTGTAGCTTGGTGGAAGCGACTGGAGGATTCTGTCAATGACCGCATCATCCGGGAGGTTAACTCCTAGCTGAGACAAGCGGTTATGTAAACCAGACATAGTGAGTATGTGCTCACTGACAGAACTATTTTCCTCCATCTTACAGCTGAAGAACTTATCGGAGACTTCATATCTCTCGATCCGGGCATGAGCTTGAAAAACCATTTTCAGCTCTTCGAACATCTCATATGCTCCATGTCTCTCAAAACGCTTTTGGAGCCCCGGCTCTAAGCTGTAAAGCATGCCGCACTGAACGAGGGAGTAGTCATCAGCTCGTGTCTGCCAAGCGTTCATAACGTCTTGGTTCTGTGGGACGGGTGGATCACCTAGCGGTGCTTGTAGGACATAATCTTTCTTGGCAGCTATGAGGATGATCCTCAGGTTCCGGACCTAGTCCGTATAGTTGCTGCCGTCGTCTTTCAGCTTGGTTTTCTCTAGGAACGCGTTGAAGTTGAGGACTACGTTGGCCATTTGATCTACAAGACATATTGCAAAGATTTTAGACTAAGTTCATGATAATTAAGTTCATCTAATCAAATTAGTAATGAACTCCCACTTAGATTAGACATCCCTCTAGTCATCTAAGTATCACATGATCCGAGTTAACTAGGCCGTGTCCGATCATCACGTGAGACGGACTAGTCAACGTCGGTGAACATCTTCATGTTGATCGTATCTTCTATACGACTCATGCTCGACCTTTCGGTCTTCTGTGTTCCGAGGCCATGTCTATACACATGCTAGGCTCGTCAAGTTAACCCTAAGTGTTTTGCATGTGTAAAACTGTCTTACACCCGTTGTATGTGAACGTAAGGATCCATCACACCCGATCATCACGGCGTGCTTAGAAACGACGAACTTTAGCAACGGTGCACAGTTAGGGGAGAACACTTCTTGAAATTGTTATGAGGGATCATCTTATTTACTACCGTCGTTCTAAGTAAACAAGATGCAAAAACATGATAAACATCACATGAAATCAAATAATAAACGTGACATGATATGGCCAATATCGCATAGCTCCTTTGATCTCCATCTTGGGGCTCCATGATCATCTTGTCACCGGCTTGACACCATGATCTCCATCATCATGATCTCCATCATCGTGTCTCCATGAAGTTGCTCGCCAACTATTACTTCTACTACTATGGCTAACGCGTTTAGCAATAAAGTAAAGTAATTTACATGGCGTTTCTCGATGACACGCAGGTCATATAAAAGAATAAAGACAACTCCTATGGCTCCTGCCGGTTGTCATACTCATCGACATGCAAGTCGTGATTCCTATTACAATAGCATGAACATCTCATACATCACATATAGATCATTCATCATTCATCACAACTTTGGCCATATCATATCACAAACCACTTGCTGCAAAAACAAGTTAGATGTCCTCTAATTGTTGTTGCAAGTTTTACGTGGCTGAATTAGAGTTCTAGCAAGAACGTCTTCTTACCTACGTTAAAGCCACAACGTGATTTGTCAACTTCTATTTACCCTTCATAAGGACCGTGTTCATCGAATCCTCTCCAACTAAAGTGGGAGAGACAGACACCCGCCAGCCACCTTATGCAACTAGTGCATGCTAGTCGGTGGAACCGGTCTCACGTAAGCGTACGTGTAAGGTTGGTCCGGGCCACTTCATCCCACAATACCGCTGAAGCAAGAAAAGACTAGTAACGGCAAGAAAGTTGACAAATCTACGCCCACAACTAATTGTGTTCTACTCGCGCAAGAAGAACTACGCATAGACCTAGCTCATGATGCCACTGTTGGGGAACGTTGCAGAAAACAAAAATTTTCCTACTCGTTTCACCAAGATCCATCTAGGAGTTCAACTAGCAACGAGCCATCGGATGCATCTACATACCTTTGTAGATCGCGTGCGGAAGCGTTCAAAGGAACGGTGATGATGTAGCCGTACACGACGTGATCCAAATCACCGATGACCAAGCGCCGAACGGACGGCACCTCCGCGTTCAAAACACGTACGGGACGGGAGACGTCTCCTCCTTCTTGATCCAGCAAGGGGGAAGGAGAGGTTGATGAAGATCCAGCAGCACGACGGCGTGGTGGTGGATGCAGGGCGTCACAGTAGCAGGGCTTCGCCTATACTACGTGAGAGAGAGACGTAACGGGGAGAGAGGGAGGCGCCAGGGGCTGGGGTATGAAGTCCCTCCTCTCCCCCACTATATATAGGGGTGCCAGGGGGGGCGCCGGCCCTAGTAGATGGCATCTACTAGGGGGGGCGGCGGCCTAGGGTGGGGGGCTTGCCCCCCAAGCAAGGGGGCGCCCCCCTTTATGGTTTCCCCCAACCCTAGCCGCATGGGCCCTTGGGGGTGGCGCCCCAGCCCACTATGGGCTGGGTTCCCTCCCACTTCAGCCCATGGGGCCCCCCGGGATAGGTGGCCCCACCCGGTGGACCCTCGGGACCCTTCCGGTGGTCCCGGTACAATACCGGTGACCCTGAAACTTGTCCCGATGGCCGAAACAGCACTTCCTATATATAATTCTTTACCTCCGGACCATTCCGGAACTCCTCGTGACGTCCGGGATCTCATCCAGGACTCCGAACAACATTTGGGTTACTGCATATACTTATCTTCACAACCCTAGCGTCACCGAACCTTAAGTGTGTAGACCCTACGGGTTCGGGAGACAAGCAGACATGACCGAGACGACTCTCTGGTCAATAACCAACAGCGGGATCTGGATACCCATTTTGGCTCCCACATGCTCCACGATGATCTCATCGGATGAACCACGGTGTCGAGGATTCAATCAACCCCGTATGCAATTCCCTTTGTCAATCGATATGTTACTTGCCCGAGATTCGATCGTCGGTATCCCAATACCTCGTTCAATCTCGTTACCGGCAAGTCACTTTACTTGTACCGTAATGCATGATCCCGTGATCAGACACTTGGTCACTTTGAGCTCATTATGATGATGCATTACTGAGTGGGCCCGGTGATACCTCTCCGTCATACGGAGTGACAAATCCCAGTCTTGATCCGTGTCAACCCAACAGACACTTTCGGAGGTACCCGTAGTCTACCTTTATAGTCACCCAGTTACGTTGTGACGTTTGGTATACCCAAAGCACTCCTACGGTATCCGGGAGTTACACGATCTCATGGTCTAAGGAAAAGATACTTGACATTGGAAAAACTCTAGCAAACGAACTATACGATCTTGTGCTATTTTTAGGATTGGGTCTTGTCCACCATATCATTCTCCTAATGATGTGATCTCGTTATCAATGACATCCAATGTCCATAGTCAGGAAACTGTGACTATCTGTTGATCAACGAGCTAGTCAACTAGAGGCTTACTAGGGACATGTTGGTGTCTGTTATTCACACATGTATTACGATTTCCGGATAACACAATTATAGCATGAATAAAGACAATTATCATGAACAAGGAAATATAATAATAATGCTTTTATTATTGCCTCTAGGGCATATTTCCAACAGTCTCCCACTTGCACTAGAGTCAATAATCTAGTTACATTGTGATGAATCGAACACCCATGGAATTTTGGTGTTGATCATGTTTTGCTCTAGGGAGAGGTTTAGTCAACGGATCTGCTACATTCAGGTCCGTATGTACTTTACAAATATCTATGTCTCCATCTTGAACATTTTCATGAATGGAGTTGAAGCGACGCTTGATGTGCCTTGTCTTCTTGTGAAACCTGGGCTCCTTGGCAAGTGCAATAGCTCCAGTGTTGTCACAGAAGAGTTTGATTGGCCCCGACGCATTGGGTATGACTCCTAGGTCGGTGATGAACTCCTTCACCCATATTGCTTCATGTGCTGCCTCCGAGGCTGCCATGTACTCCGCTTCACATGTAGATCCCGCCACGACGCTCTGCTTGCAACTGCACCAGCTTACTGCCCCACCATTCAAAATATACACGTATCCGGTTTGTGACTTAGAGTCATCCAGATCTGTGTCGAGGCTGAGCTTCTTTAATTCTCTCCACAAGGTCGGGCTGTATTTCCAAGTTTGATATGGTGCCTTCCGCGATCATTAACAAGTTGAGTTTGGCAAATTCTTGTTGGAATTCAGGTCTCAAGCTTTGCAGACTGTTTTCGTCGGAGCTGGGGTTCCGACTAAGAGCGTCGGCCACTACATTTGCTTTTCCTGGATGATAGTGGATACCAACATCATAATCCTTTACCAATTCCAACCAGCGTCATTGCCGTAAGTTTAGTTCTGGCTGTGTGAAAATATATTTGAGACTTTTATGGTCCGTGTATAGTTCACATCGATTTCCAAGTAAGAAATGCCTCCATTCCTTGAGTGCATGAATGACTGCTGCCATTCCTAAGTCATGAGTGGGATAATTTTCCTCAGGCTTGCGAAGTTGCCTTGAAGCATATGCGACAACCTTGCCTTCTTGCATCAACACGCACCCGAGGCCCTTTCGGGAGGCGTCACAATACACTTCAAAATTCTTGTGTATGTCTGGCACAATTAATACCGGTGCTGTCGTTAATTTCCGTTTTAGCTCTTGGAAACTTTTCTCGCAGGCTTCTGTCCATTCAAACTTCTTGTCTTTCTTGAGTAACTGCGTCATAGGCTTGGCTATGGTGGAGAACCCTTCAATAAATCTGCGGTAATATCCTGCCATTCCCAAGAAGCTTCGTATGTCCGTTACGCTGGCTGGTGACTTCCAGCCAAGTACGGCCCTGACTTTCTCCGGGTCCATTGCGATATCGTCTTGGGTCAGTACGTGGCCTAGAAAACCTACTTGTCTTAGACAAAATTCGCACTTGCTGAACTTGGCATACAATTGATGTTTCCTGAGTTCTCCTAGCACAATCCTGAGATGTTCCGCGTGCTCTTCTGGTGTCTTGGAGTATATCAGAATATCGTCGATGAATACCACAACAAACTTGTCCATAAACTTCATAAATACTTTGTTCATGAGGTGAACAAAATATGCGGGGGCGTTCGTTAGTCCAAATGGCATTACTGTGAACTCATACAGTCCGTATCTGGAGGTGAAGGCTGTCTTGGGGATATCCTCTGTTCGTACTTTTAACTGATGGTATCCCGACCTTAAGTCAATCTTTGAGAATACCTTGGCCTGAGCGAGTTGATCAAATAAATCATTTATCCGGGGCATCGGGTATTTGTTCTTGATTGTGACCATGTTAAGTGCTCGATAGTCTATACACAATCTCAGTGTTCCATCCTTCTTTTTGGCAAATAAAATTGGTGAACCCCAAGGTGAGGAGCTGGCTCGAATGTATCCCTTGTCCAGCAATTCCTTTATTTGTTTCTTCAACTCAATTAACTCGGATGGTGCCATTCGGTATGGTTTCTTGTATATGGGAGTGGTTCCTGGTGCTAGCTCAATGCTGAATTCTATCTCTCGGTCTGGTGGCATGCCTGGTAGTTCTTCGGGAAATACGTCTGGAAATTCACATACTACTGGAACCTTGTTTAGCTCAGATATGTCTACCTTATTCAATCTCGGCTGCCGGGGTATTTTTCTTTCCTTGGCGGATACCCTTATTGTCTTCCCGTGGTGGTGTGTGAGAATTACGGTCCGGTTGAAACAGTCAATAAAACCCTTGTTGGTGGTTAGCCAGTCCATCCCTAGGATGACATCCAGTCCTTTATTTTCCAATACAATAAGATTGGCGTGAAACTTCAATCCTTCGGACTCAATAACCACATCTTGATAGTAACTCTGAGTAACTTGCTCAATCCCAGGGGACTTGATGATCATGGATTTTTCCAAGGGAAACATCAAAAAATTATTTTGCAAAGCAAAACTTTTCGAGATGAATGAGTGAGAAGCTCCAGAATCAAACAAATCCATGGCAGGTATTGTGTTGACAGGAAACGTACCGAGTACGATATCCGGGGCGTTCTGTGCTTCTTCTTTGGTCCCGTGGTTCAGATGACCCTTCTTGTGGTTGTTGTTGGGGTTGAAATTGTTTCGCTTGGGTGCTGAATTATTGCCACCGTTGTTCGGCTTTGGGGTCGAGTTCCTTGGCTTGGGGCACTGCTTGGCATAGTGCCCTTCCTCTCCACAAGCGTAACAAGTAACGCCTGGGCGATATGTGAACTCCTTGTCCCTTGCATGGAAATTCTTGGTTGGGCATGAGACGTTTGTCGTAGGTTTGTGTGTCCCACCTTTCTGAAAATCTGTCTTGCTTCGGTGGTTGCGCGCAAGAGTGGTCTGGTCTCTTTTTCGCTTGAGGAAATCCTCCAAGCTACGTCTCTCATTTTCTAGAGTAATGGCTTTGTCCACTAGTGTCTTAAAATCTGGAAAAGTGTGCATGACCAGTTGGCATTTAAGCGCGGGCGCCAGACCATCAAGGAATTTTTCCATCTTCTTGCTTTCAGTCATACGCTCTTCATTGGCGTAGCGAGACAATAGAGTAAATTGACCGTTGAAATCTGACACTGTCATGTTTCTTTGTTTGAGGTCATCGAACTCTCTCTTCTTGATTTTGATAATATGCACCATGGAAACCTTCCTTGAAATCATCCCAGGTTATATCATTTTCGTTGGGGTGCATGTGCAGAAAATTCTCCCACCAAGATGCAGCTGCTCCTGTGAGATAGTGCGGGGCATATAGTACCTTCTCGGGGTCTGAACATTTTGCAATAATTAATTTTCTCTCCATATCTCAAAGCCAATCCTCGGCTTCAAGAGGCTTGTCAGTATGAGAAAATGTTTGGGGACGTGTCTTCTGTAGCTCAGATAACTTGGAATGCTGTTGATACTGTCCATGGTGATTTCCCATGCTGATGACTTGGTTCATCATTTCCCGATGTTGTTGCTGACTCTGTTCATAAAGGCGGCACATTTGGGAAAGTGTCGTTTCACTGTCCTGTTGACTCGACTGCCTTTGTGCGAAATTGTTGCCAGGTTGAGTGTCATAATTTTGACTTGACTGCCCTTGTGTGAAATTGTTGCCCGGTCGAGTGCCATAATTTTCCTCTGGTGGAGTTGGCATGGAGCGAGTCCAAGGACGAGACATTTTTCACTCTGGGGATATATTTTGTAAAACCCATAAGAAAAGCGAAAAGGGTCGCAAAAACAATTCCATAAATGCACAAAGCTGGCAAATAAATTAAATAACCAAGCTTACTTAAGAAAAACAAATCGATTTGCGCACGGAGAAGGACTGCTCATTACATATCTTACACGCGGGCGGTAATTATACAATACATCACTCAGGATACGCGCACATAATCCTGACATGTTATTTAGGCTAGTGCACTTCTCCCAGTTCCTACATGATGCACAAACAAGCTACTCCTCACAACCTATGTACATATAAACATATCGTACAAAGCGGTACATCGCATGGCGGCTAAGCGTACTCAGTCGGAGATGTTGACGATCTCCTATGCCCTCTCAAGGGTGAGGCGTAGCGAGGCTGGGGACTCGACTTCCTCCTCGCTAATAGGCTCCAGACGTGGAGTGATGCGCCGAGTAGATGGAGCGAGCGCCAGAGGCGGAGCAACACGAATTAGCTCTTATGCTAATAACCGATTAGCGATCGCACCTAGTGGCTTCCTACAGTCAGCCTGGCTCTGGTACCAAGCTTGTCATGACCGGTTTTCCAATAAAAATGTTTATTGAGAAACCAATCTTTTGAGTCCAGTATGAGAAAAATCCTCCTTACTGGTAGACAAATTCTTGATACAATAAGCCAGTAGCATAAAATATACTACAGGGTCGAGCTACGGTTGCTCAACCAAACTATTACAAGCGCGCCAATAATTATACATAATGGTGGATATAACACAATGGTGTGGTGGCATACTACTGACTCGAGGATAAAGTGATGGTGGCAAAATTCATAGCGGGGAGTGAGATACATCACTCTAAAACTGGCATCTCATCGAGCGTCGAGGTGAGGCTCGATGAATTTATTTGGTAGCGGAAGCGGATATAGTACAGTGACCAAATCCAGGGTCGCACGAGACTGACTGGGATTCCTCTAGGCGTCGGACTCGCTATCAAATTCTTCATCCATGAGGTCGCCTTCGTCAGCATCTGGCCAAATCAACAAGCCAGGTGAGTACTTTGAAAGTACTCGCAAGACAGTTTGGACGTAAGATATAACAAATGCATGCATGGATGCGTCATGATTAATTTACCAATGCACATTCAAAAATTTAGCAAGCAAGGTAAGTAAAACGGGAATCGGCGGTAGTCCGCCTGAAAACCCAACAAAAAGAAATAATAGGAAACCGATCGGGTGTCTGAAGCGACGCCTCGAAGGGTGAACAAATAAATAAAGTTCATACCGCAGTCGGGCGTCTAAGCGACACCACGTAAAGGGCTTAAACTGAAAATAAAAGACATGCGTGCCACAGTCGGACGTCAGGGCGACATCACAGAAAGGGCTTATATTGAAAGTAAAGAACAGTACTGCCACAGTCGGACATCTGAGTGACATCACATAAAGGGCTTTTATTGAAAATAAATAATAACCATGCCACAGTCGGACGTCTGAGCGACATCGCAGAAAGGGCTTTTATTGAAAGTAAAGATAATAACAATGCCACAGTCAGACGTCTGAGCGACATCGTAGAAAGGGCTTCTATTGAAAGTAAATAATAACAATGCCACAGTCGGACGTCTGAGCGACATCACAGAAAGGGCTTTTATTCACAAGTAAATAATACTCATAATAAATATCCAATTCATGATAATAAACGGGTTAGTCCATCCACAGGAATAAACATTTAACCGGACTTAGCACTCATGTGATTCACTGGAGTCTCTGTCATCAAAACTGACACTTGTCAGGATAAGATAATACCGAACTTGGACATGGAATAGATGATTCAAAGGAATATATGACTCTGCAGAGTTTGTACAAAATTTTTTCCCACAGCCGACGGATTTCCGTAGTCACGAAGGACTAGTTCCGTTTACGGTATTTCGGAAGAAAACACAGCTAACCAGTACACACCCATCCTACCTCTCGATGCCAGGAATCACCCCAGACATCGTCCAAGAAAAACTTTTGAGACGGGGAGATCAAATCTCGAATAGCATGGGATCAAATTTATATACGCGCGCTCTAAGGGGTGCCCCCCTCTCGGTCCCAACCGGAAACACCCATGCCCCCTGACTGGATGACTGGCTTTAATCCAGGGCCATGGAACCATCATCACGGCCTCTCCTTTTGGTGTGTACCAGGAAAGCGGTTTGCAACTTACTAAGCCATATTCCTTGCGGAAAACATGTGGTAGTACAGGGAAGGAAAAATGGAAGGAACTGGACGGATACGGGTTGACACTGAAGTCATATAGCCTGGCATAAGACTGGCATGCTACAACACTGCCATCTTACCCATCCTCATGCCAACACATGGCCATGCATACTCACATAAATCCACTTAGGGATTTTTGAAACTCACTTGCCTCATCGTGGGATGTAACATGACATTCGTCAGTATGCTCATCAACATGCCATGAAACTACTTAATGCAAACATGCCAAAACAATCATCATATCAAAAGTTCAAACATGCTTGCCTGGTTCAGAGTAGTCGGAGCCTAGCTCGGTGAAGTTCGCGGTCCCGTCACCTCCTTCGGTATCTATGGTATAAAGAAAATATACGCGCTAATGTAAATACCGTGAGGTGCACAAAATTATTCCAAATATTTTTCAAATAAATCTGATAAAAAACTAGACAAAATTCTAAAGAGGACAGAAAAAGAATCAATCAAAAATATATTTTTGTTTAAAAGTTATAAAGGTTTTTGTCCAGGGACTCATCTGTAATGAAACAGAAAATCTCTAGGGGCTAACTTATAAAAACAGAAAATGCTTCTGTAAAGAATATGCCGGCCCAGAGGGAAAACGCATTTGGCAGAAGACGCTTTCAGAAAACGGTTTGTTTAGAAAGGACAGAGAGGCTGACAGGCGGGTCCCGCCCGCCAGGTTTGAATTTTCAAAAGTGGCGGCAGAGCTCGACGGTGCCCGAGAGCCGCGGTGGTCGCCGGCGGCGATCCACGGCGAGGCAGGGTGATCGGGGGTTACCTTCGTGGTCAGTGCACCTTTCCGCATCTGTGGGTGGTGGTGGTGGTCGCCGGCGAACACCACGTTGACAGCGGCCCTTGCTCCAGCGGACGGCAGTTCGGGTGGTCGTGGGCCTCGTCGGAGAGTGCTGTGGAGGGAAAATTGAGGTGGGGGTTAGCCTACTGGAGGTGGTACAGGGCTACCGGCAAGAGCAGGGTGGCGGAGGAGTTCTCACCAAAGAGAATGTTGCCGGAGCCCGAGGCGGACGGAGGTGGCCGGAGTCGAAGAAGAAAGGCCCCTCGAGGCTCTCCCAGTGGCTAGGCGGGGTCTAGTGAGGTGGAGGAGTTGTGCGGGGGCGAGAGCAAGCTCGGGGGTTCTATTTATAGCCGGCCCGAGGCGGTTGCCGTGAACGGATAAGTCCGGCGGGTGATTACGGCGGCGCTGTGGCGGGACGGTCGGCTTAGGAGCTTGAGCATCGCCTAGGTGGAGCAGTGGTGCCATTACAGGGTCCAACTCAGCATGGGAGGGAGGGTTACGGCCTGCCCTCGACGGAACGGCAGCACGGCCCGTTAACGCCAGAGAACGCGCTCTGCGCGTGCCAGGCCACGGCGAGGTGCTGCATGCGTGCGCTGGCAAGGAGATGGCCACGCGGAGCTACCAGGAGGATTGAGCGGCGCTGAACGGCATTCTGCCGCGGTGTTGCCCCCTGTCGGCCGTTACGGTGGTTCTGCCACCGCAAAGCACGCCGGCGCAGGCGGCCCAGGGCGCCACCGACGCCAGGAAGGCGCCAAGCATGCGTGTGAAGGTCCGGACAAGAGGGAGGGGCTGCGAGCATCGAGCCAAATGCACAGTGGGCATGTGACTGAAGTTCTGTCAGGGAAACGACACTGAAACTCTGAATTTACTGAATATGAACAAAAACAATGCATGCCAAGTGTTCGACAGAATGATTCTGGCATGTAGGGAGTTTTCCTTGAGCTGATTTTTGGTGGAGAGGTCTATCATTGCAACTAGAGGTTGCCTGAATTTTGGTGGAATTTTTGGAGAAGTGTAGATATGAATTTCACCAAATTTGGCAAATCTGGTCCAAACTTGCAGAGAGTGAAATTTGAAATTTTTGAAAAGAAGAAGAGTGGATCAAGATGATTCTAGGTTGTGGGTACTAAGGACTATCCAGGGGAGTTGGTTTGGGATCAAGGATCAAAGGCATTAGGGTACTTGCTTTGCAAATCACCTAGGTTCACAAGAAAGGACAGAATTGTTTTGGGAAAAGAAATAATTGGAATAAAATCCAAAAAATGGATTTTATTAGTTTGGACAGAATGTTTGGGTTGTACCCAAGTGGTAGGAGAGGTTTTGGGGGAGTTTTACCATAAGAGGCATGGTAAACAAGAATGGACCAAAAATCAAATGAAAGCCCCAAATCAAAAGGTTTTCTTTTTAAAAGAAACTAAATCCAGAAAAAGATTTTTGACAGGGAAAACTCAGAAGAGGGTTTTTAAGAAGGGTTGAAATGACCTTCTTCAAACCAAGCAAGGCTCTTTCTGAAAACAAAACCACAAAAAAAAATTTGGAGTGTCACATCTAAACATTGCTTCTTGATGTTAATTCCTGACATGTTAGTATATTTCACTAAGTCTGTGAAGCTGATATCCTTTGCACTTTTGTCATGCTTGTTTGAACCTATTCTACTGTGATTTAGCCATAGCTCAGTGTTCATATTGTGTCAAGCATCTTGATTAGATCACTACCATGTGCTTTGTTGCTATGTTTGAGTGCATTAGCTTAGTTTCTTGTTGCATTCTAGATGGCATCATGCTGTTAATCGCAGAATTGTGCCATTCTCGTTTTGCTTGCCATTTGCAAACCATGCATCCGATTCCGGTGATGTTTATATCGATTTCGACTAAAATCAACTCATCTTTCCAGCGGCGCACTTGTTTTGCCAAGTTGATGCCTTGATCAATATTTTCCTTCCAGAGCACGCATTTGCATTGCATATCACATCTCGCATATCATGCCATGTTTTGCATCATCTTGCTTGCGCATTGCACCGTGGTTGATTGTTATTTCCTTTGCTTGTGTTCTTGCTTTGGGTAGAGCCGAGAGATGAGTACGTGATCGAGGAACCTGTTGAGTACGCTTACGAGGATCAAGCTTTCGTCAACTCTGAGAATTTTGCAGGCAAGACGATCAAACCCTCGAAATCACTTCTATATTTGATTGCTAGTTGTTCGCTCTATTGCTATGCCGCGATACCTACCACTTGCTTTATCATGCCTCCCATATTGCCATGTCAAGCCTCTAACCCACCTTTCCTAGAAAACTGTTGTTTGGCTATGTTACCGCTTTGCTCAGCCCCTCTTATAGTGTTGCTAGTTGCAGGTGAAGTTGAAGTTTGTTCCTTGTTGGAACATGGATATTGTTGGGATATCATTATTATATCTTGTTTACTTTAATGCATATATATATACTTGGTAAAGGGTGGAAGGCTCGGACTTATGCCTGGTGTTTTGTTCCACTCTTGCCGCCCTAGTTTTCGTCATACCGGTGTTATGTTCCTTGATTTTGCGTTCCTTACGCGGTTGGGTGTTATGGGAACCCCTTGACAGCTCGCCTTGAACAAAACTCCTCCAGCAAGGCCCAACCTTGGTTTTACCATTTGCCACCTAAGCCTTTTCCCTTTGGTTCCGGGACTCAAGGGTCATCTTTATTTTAAACTCCCGGCCCGGTGCTCCTTTGAGTGTTGGTCCAAAATAGAGCCACTTGCAGCGCCACCTCGGGGAAACTTGAGGGTTGGTTTCAGTTGTACGTACTGTTCTTCCGGTGTGCCCTGAGAATGAGATATGTGCAGCTCCTATGGGGATTTGTTGGCACATCCGGGCGGCTTTGCTGGTCTTGTTTTACCATTGTCGAAATGTCTTGTAACCAGGATTCCGAGTCTGATCGGGTCTTCCTAGGAGAAGGAATATCCTTCATTACCGTGAGAGCTTGTGATGGGATAAGTTGGGACACCCCTGCAGGGTTTTGAACTTTCGAAAGTCGTGCCCGCGGTTATGGGCAGATGGGAATTTGTTAATATCCGGTTGTAGAAAACTTGACACTTAACTTAATTAAAATGAATTAACCGTGTGTGTAGCCGTGATGGTGTCTTTTCGGCGGAGTCCAGGAAGAGAACACGGTCTCGTGTTATGCTTGAACATAAGTAGCTTTAGGATCACTTCTTGATCACTATTAGCTTCTCGACTGTGCTTTGCTTCTCTTCTCGCTCTCATTTGCGTAAGTTAGCCACCATATATGCAAGTGCTTGCTGCAGCTCCACCTCACTACCCTTTCCTACCTTTAAGCTTAAATAGTTTTGATCGCGAGGGTGTGAGATTGCTGAGTCCCTGCGACTCACAGATACTTCCAAACAGATGCAAGTGCCGATGATGCCAGTGCAGGGGACGCTACCGAACTCAAGTGGGAGTTCGACGAGGATTCAGGTCGTTACTATGTTTCTTTTCCTGATGATCAGTAGAGGAGCCCAGTTGGGGCGACCGGGGATCTAGCATTTGGGGTTGTCTTTATTTATGTTGGTTCCGTAGTCGGACCCTGATTGTATTCTGGATGATGTATGATATATTTATGTATTGTGTGAAGTGGCGATTGTAAGCCAACTCTTTATCCCTTTCTTATTCAGTACATGGGATGTGTAAAGATTACCCCTCTTGCGACATGCCTACCATGCGGTTATGCCTCTAAGTCGTGCCCCGACACGTGGGAGATATAGCCGCATCGTGGGTGTTACAAGTTGGTAATCAGAGCCTTCCCCGACTTAGGAGCCCCCTGCTTGATCGAATCGCTGACGTTGTTGAGTCTAGGAAAAATGTTTTGAGTCTTATAGGATTATATATATCGGAGAGTAGGATTCTTTTTGCTCGTCAGTCCCTTCGTCGCTCTGGTGAGGCCTCCTAACGTAGAGTTTTGACTCTTCTCTCCTCAAATTTCACGATTTTTTTTAGGATCACGCATGTCGTGGAATTGTCACGGCAGATGTCCTAGTGTAAGGACATAGTCGTGAGGCCAGCACATCTTTGTGGTAGCTTGAGAGGGGTTGATCGGGATGAGAGACGCATGGCGGATCAACGCACAAGACAAGGATTTAGACAGCTTCGGGCCCTGGGAAACATAATCTAGTAATAGCCTACATGCTGTTTGTGGCTAGATCTCATTATGCTCATGAGAGAGTCGTTGTATAAGTCGGTTCCCCCTTTATGTCTAGCCCTAGAGATTGTTTCTTGCTTGTTGCTTCTCCCTCTTTGGGGAGCCCTGCCCCTCCTTATATAAGTTAGAGGGGCGGGTTATGTTGGGAATATAACTACCAGTTATGACCCGCCCAGGAGGGGCCGGGTCAATCCCAATGGCGGGTTACAAAAGAAGCCCAGTAATATTTGAAGCGACAGTTTATTAAGACCCGTAGAAGGCTTAAAGCGCAGGAGTCTTAAAGGCCCAACATTGTAAACCGCCATACGTAAACAAAGGCTTGTAAGGAAAGGCTTGTAAAAGAAGTCACCGAACCGGACACATTTTATGAGCCGGCCGGGACTCTGTAGGCCACCAGGCGTCAACCCGTGTATATAAGGGGACGACCCGGTGGCGTCTTAGGGCAAGAAAACAAGAAATCGATAACCAAGCCGGCGAACTAGCCTCTTGGTGATCGAAACCCCAGCAATATCAACACAACTAGACGTAGGCTTTTAACTTCATCGTAAGGGGCCGAACTAGTATAAAATCTCTTGTGTCGTTTGTCCCGATTAACCCCTTTAAGTTTCCTAGTTGCGATGGCCCTACGACTAAGTCCTTTTGCTAGGACATCCGTAGTGACAATTCCACGACAGTTGGCGCCCACCATGGGGCCAGCGCACGCTGGATTTGAGTTCTTGAAGGGCAACTTCAAGGGCTCAAGGTATACGTTGTGGGCCGGATGACCAAGAGTCCTCGCGGGAAGCTCTACATCGACGACGAAGGCTAGGGCCCCGAGGCTGGCTCAATAGAGTACGGGTACCGGGTCCCCTTCGGCGGGATTCATGTCTTCATTGGCCGGATCGGTGAATCAGGCCCTGAGCCGGACGTCTGCACCAACATCATCAAGACAGCTCAGCTCGCGAGGCCCGCCTGGGCCCGACTCGTCGAAAAGCGTGATTTTGTGGGTTGCATCCATGGAGGTGAATACTCGGAGGAGTCAGTGGATGGCGGTGAGACGGCCATCTGTTCCGACGATACATCATCAATAGGCGAGACAGATTCTTTGTATCAGCTGCAGGATGGCATGCTTGGGGGCTGTTCTGATGGCAGCAGTATTCTGGACTCCTTTAAGCCGCTGAATCGAGTCAGAGTCTTCATGGCAGGCACTCAGCCCGGGCAGAACTCCACAGCTGCAGCAGCAACAACCACCCGGTCGTCAGCGGCCGGGTCAAGAGACCCCGTGCGCCCCCAGCTCAGATACTAATGGACCTCACGGATAAGCTAACATCTTTGTTGACTGTCGTAGTGGAGTCGGCGGATAAGGTTCGACATGATGCGGAGGTGGCACGGGTACACGAAGAGATGGTATGCCAAAGACAATTTAGCAGCAGAAGAGGTCAGGATGGCCGCGGAACGGGCGGCTTTGGACGCTCGTGCTCAGCAGCTTCAAGCGGAGACCTTCCGGCTGTCAGTGGATCTGAATGCGTCAAACGAGGTCATGAGGAGAAGGCATCAGAAAACTCAGTCACGTCTACCTCTGAGGCTCGATCCTAGGAACCTTTTCCATACACCCGGTGCCGGGCCAAGTAACCCGCCGGAGGCAAATCGGATCACGACGCCCGGGGCGCCGGTTCAGCTGCGGACCATGGAGCCACCTCGCATGTATACTGCTCCGCCTCATTATACGCCAACACCACCGGGTCACTTCTCCAATCCTTTGGAAAACCTCATTGCCGCCTCGGATCGTTTGGCGGCTCTCCCGATGGAAGGTGACTCTCCGACAGCAATCGAAACACGAAGGGTGAGAGAACTTCTTCAGATGGCTCTGGCGCAGCAGGATGCATACTCTTACAGCCGAGACAGAATCAATTCAACCCCTCGCCCGAGCCGGAGCCTGAGCTACAGCAGGCATATGGATTCAGCTGATATGTCAAGCAATGCTCAACCCCGCAACTAGCTGCGCAGGCATGAGCCAGGACTGGCTGGAGCCCTTAACTTAGCGGATAAGGAGAGAATCCGACAAGAAGGTGAGCGCGCGGTTCAACTATCAGTTGAGCAGGCGGCTCATGAAACTTTTCCGGCTTATCCAGCAACCTCGGTTGAGGCAGGAGTGGCCACAAGAACCGAGGTGTCCCTTGCCTGGTGCCGGCCATACGTAATGAGCGCTTGCCAAAAGACTTCAAGGGGCCTCATAAGGTGCCTAATTACATGGCCAACTTGCAACCTGGGGCCTGGATTGAGAGTTATGAGATGGCAATGGAGTTGTTGGAGGTCAGCGACGCGGCAATGGCTAAGTATTTCACTATGATGTTGGATGGAACAGCTCGAACTTGGCTAAAAGGATTGCCCCCCAATTCCATCGGCTCATGGGCGAAGTTAAAAGCTCGGTTCATTCAGAAATTCAAGGACACATGCAAACAACCTATGTCAATCGTGGACCTGACTAATTGTAAACAAGAGGAGGGTGAGTCCACAACCCATTGGGTGCGCCGGGTCAAGGAGATAATTCATTCATCTGATAAGATGGATGCCGGCTCGGCAGTCTTAATGTTGGAGAAAATTGCCGTTTTGAACCTCTGAAGCAGAAGTTGGGGCGGCTTAAGTGTGATTGCAATGACATGGACCAGTTGATGGCGGCTCTTGTCAAGTACGCTGATTCGGATAGTACCAAGGACCCTGTGTCTGATGAAGAAAAGACAGGGAAGGGAAAGAAGAACGACAACGGCAAGAGTCACCAGCATAACCCATCAAATCAAGGAGGTAATAAACATAAGACTGGCGAATTTGTGGCTAACACCAATGCACAGGGCAACAATCAGCGGCACAAGGGTAGGCAACCCCCTCGGTCGGGCGGGTCAGGTCCCACCCTCAAGCAACTATTGAATGAACCTTGTCCAAGACACGACACTTGGGAGAAGCCAGCCACCCATTTGTGGAAGGACTGTACAATCATGAAGGCGTTTAAAAATTCAAATGCATTTGATGGAAGTCATGGCCCCGATGGTGGTTCAGGTGGAGGCGGCTTTCATGGCCCGGGCGCCGGTTCAGGTGGAGGTGGCTTTCACGGTCAAGGACATACGGGTAACCAGGGAGGTTATAATACACAATCCGGCCAAGGTAATCGGCAGCAACAGTCCGAATATCAGAGCAACCCGAAACAGTTGAATAGTGGGCAATATCATGTATTTACCACTAGCTTATGCAAGAGGGACCAGAAACTTCACAAGAGGGCTGGCAATGCCATTGAGCCGGCGATTCCACGTTACTTAAGATGGTCAGAACAACCTATTGTGTGGAGCAGAGAGGATCATCCTCCCGGGTTGATAATCCGGGTCACTTGGCCTTGCTAGTAGCGCCTCAGGTTGGTGGATATAAATTCACCAAAGTGCTCATGGATGGAGGCAGTAGCATAAACATCCTCTACTATGAGACGTTCCGTCGGATGGGGTTGACTGATAAGAGTCTTAAGCAACCCAACACTGTTTTTCACGGTGTGGTACCTGGCAAGTCGGCATACCCAGTTGATAAGATTGAACTGGAAGTAGCCTTTGGGGATGAATATGACTCCAGAGTGGAGAAATTAACCTTTGAGGTGGTTAAGATCAAAAGCCCATATCATGCTCTGTTTGGACGGCCGGCTTACGCCAAGTTCATGGCTCGGCCGTGTTATGTGTACTTGCAGCTCAAGATGCCGGGCTATAAGGGCACCATTACAGTACATGGAAGCTGGAAAATAGCCCTGGAGTGTGAAGAAGGAGATGCCGCATATGCTGAGTCTATTTGTGCAACAGAGGAGTTAAAATTTTATAAGGATAATGTCGACCCGGCAGACATGACGTCTTTAAAGAAGCCAACGACGGAGCATGAACCGGTGTTGAAATTCAAGTCAGCTGATGACACCAAGACGGTTGATCTTGTGCCCGGCGACTCATCCAAGTAGTTCATCATCAGTGCCAACTTGGATCCAAAATAGGAAAGCGCGCTCATCGAGTTCATCCATGAGAACCGGGACATCTTTGCATGGAAACCTTCTGACATGCCGGGTGTCCCGAGAGAACTCGCTGAGCACACTCTCAATATATATCCAAAGTTTAAGCCGGTCAGGCAATTCCTCCGACGGTTTAACGAGGAAAGGCGCAAGGCCATTGGAGAAGAGGTGGCCCGGCTCTTAGCGACCGGGTTCATTGTGGAAGTTTTTCACCCCGAGTGGTTGGCCAACCTGGTGCTTGTACTCAAGAAGAACGGCACCTGTCGTATGTGTATGGATTACACCGATTTCAACAAAGCTTGTCCAGTCGACCCTTTTGTTATCCCCCATATTGTTCTGATCATCGATGCTATGGCGGGTTGCGCGCGTTTGAGTTTTCTGGATGCTTCTTCAGGTTATCATCAGATCGAGATGGCAGTCAAGGACCAGGAGAAGACAGCTTTCATCACTCCGTTTGGAGCCTTCTGCTATGTGTCTATGCCCTTTGGGCTTAAGAGCGCCCAGGCAACTTATCAACAGTGTATGCAGAATTTCCTTCACAATCAGATTGGGCGTAATGTTCATGCTTATGTGGATGATATAGTGGTAAAGTCCAGGAAAGAGGAAACCTTGGTAACAGATCTGAAGGAGACCTTTGATAACCTCTGGGTCTACAAAATGATGCTTAACCCGGCCAAGTGTGTTTTTTGAGTCCCAACTGGCAATTTCTTGGGTTTTTTGGTGTCCAACCGAGGTATTGAAGCTAACCCGGAGAAAATTAAGGCAATCACATCCCTGGCCAAACCAATATGCATCAATGACGTTCAATGACTGGCAGGTCGTGTTGCTGCTTTGAGCCGGTTCATAAGCCAGTTAGGAGAGAAGGCGATGCCTTTGTATCAGATGATGAAGAAAACGGATGATTTCGTTTGGAGCGATGCTGCAAACTCTGCTTTTGAGGATCTGAAGAAACTGCTTGCTGAGCCGCCGGTGCTTGTTGCTCCAGTTGAGAAATAGCCACTATTGTTATATGTAGCTACTAACTCACGAGCTGTTAGTGTGGCAATTGTGGTGGAACGTAAGGAGACTGGCAAGGAACATCCGGTTCAACGGCCGGTTTACTATGTCAGTGAGGTGCTGATTGAATCTAAACAAAGATATCCGCATTGGCAGAAGCTTGTGTATGGGGTGTTCATGGCATGCCCGAAGCTCAAACATTACTTTCAGGGTCACCCAATCACTGTGGTTAGCTCTGTACCTTTGGGAGACATCATCCAAAATAGAGAAGCTACTAGACGAGTCGCCAAGTGGGCCATTGAACTTGGGTCTCATGGGTCGAAGTATGTGCCATGTACTGCGATCAAATCTCAAGCGCTGGTTGACTTTATTAATGGCTGGACAGAGATGCAGATGCCAGAAGAGAAACCAGACAACACGTATTGGATGATTCACTTTGATGGGTCCACACAATTGGAAGGCTCGGGGGATGGAGTTGTTTTAACCTCCCCTCGAGGTGACAAGTTTTGCTAGGTGTTGCGCTTGATGTTTCCTTGTACTAACAACACAGCAGAGTATGAAGCTTTGCTCCATGGTCTCCGGATGGCGAAGGAAATGAGCCTAAGCTGGTTCTGATGCCATGGCGACTCAGATTTGGTGGCTCAACAGGTGTCAGGCAAGTGGGATTCCAAGGACCCTCTCATGGCGGCTTATCACCGTGAAGTTGATGCTGTTACCGGACATTTTAAAGGTTATTAGGTGGAACACATTGACCGTAGGAAGAACAAAGCGGCCGATGCTTTAAGCCGGTTGGGCTCTCAGCGTAAGCCGGTGCCACCTAACACCTTCTTGGATGTTCTGCATAACCCGTCTGTTAAGTTACCTACAGAAGAAGATCTGGCCGTTCCTGACCCGGAGGCACAGTTGGTGGCGGCTCTTCACGTCATCCTAGATTGGACAGTCCCGTTCTTGGCTTACATGCCCCGGGGCGAGTTGCCAAAGGATGAGACCCTGGCTCGACAGATAACCTGGCGATCCAAATCAATGACGATTTCTGATGGAGAGTTATACCATCGCAGCATCTTCGGAGCGTTTCAGTGTTGTGGGGATTGTGGTCATCTCGTCGGGTCAAAGTCTCTTGTGGCCAAAGCTTTTCGTCATGGTTTTTACTGGTTAACGGCTCATGCTGATGTAGAAGATCTGGTCAGTATGTGTGATGGATGTCAAAAATTCGTACGGCGACCACATGTGCCGGCTCAAGAGTTGCCAGTGATTCCAATCACCTGGCCATTTGCGGTCTGGGGGCTTGATATGGTTGGACCTTTCAAAAGGTCTAAGGATAAAAAGACACATCTTTTAGTAGCCGTTGACAAATTCACGAAGTAGGTTGAGGCGGAGCCAGTGAGTAAGTGTGATGCAGCCACAGCGGTTCAGTTCATGAAAAAGGTGATCTTTCATTTTGGTTTTCCACACAGAATTATCACTGACAATGGCACTAATTTATCACAAGGGGCTATGGAGGACTTCTGTAGCTCACCCTCAATCTAATGGGCAGGCTGAGAGAGCAAATCAGGAAATCTTAAAAGGTCTCAAGCCCCGGCTCATGGTTCCCTTACAACGGACGCCGGGTTGCTGGGTAGAGGAGTTACCCTCGGTATTGTGGAGTATTAACACCACCCCTAATAGATCTACGGGTTATACACCCTTTTTCATGGTTTATGGAGCGGAAGCAGTGCTGCCTAGTGACATCCGTCATGACTCGCCTCGTGTGGCGGCTTATGTTGAAGCTACTAATGAACAAGCCAGACAGGATGCGCTTGACTTGTTAGATGAGGAAAGAGACTTAGCATCGGCTCGGTCAGCAATTTATCAACAGGACTTGCGCCGCTATCACAGCCGCCGGGTTAAGTCCAGGACTTTTCTAGAAAGTGACCTGGTGCTCCGGCTCATACAGGATCTGTCTGATGCACACAAGCTATCCCCGCCTTGGAAAGGACCCTTTGTGGTCAGCAAGAACTTAAACAATGGATCATATTACCTCATTGACGTTCGAGAGCACAAAGACTCACATAAGTCGGAGGAGGAGACCCGTCGGCCGTGGAACATTGCTCAACTTCGGCCATACTACACCTGAGCCACCGGCTCTCATTATGTACATACTTTGACGTTGTACTATGATAAGTAATAAAGCGGGACCTCTGTCCTTTTCCTTTTCAAAGATTACATATCTTTACTCTTTTTCACTATTTAAAAATGACTATTAAGGAGTTGATCATATCTGAATCAAGTCTAACCTTTTTAGTCCAGCTTATGATCGTATTCGAATCTAGCTGTAAACCTCATGGTCACTTGGGGGCTTCCTGTTCAAGCATAGGTCGTATTCGAACCAAAGAGAACTTAGCTGTCGTAACCCTCTTGATCGGCTCAAAAGCCAAACTCAATAGGGGGCTTGTTGATCGTATTTGAATCATAGCTTAACCCCTTTTGGGTCCGACTTGGATCGTATTCGAATCAGGGTCGTCAAAAACCTCTCAAGGTCATTTGGGGGCTTCCTGTTCAAACATAGGTCGTATTCGAACCAAAGAGAACATAGCTGTCGGTACCCTCCTGATTGGCGCAATGCCAAAGCCACTGGGGGCTATATGGTCGTATTAGAATCTTAGCTTAACCCCTTTGGTCCGGTTTACTGATCGTATTCGAATCAGAAACCCCCAACCTTTAACTACAAGGTTAATTTATATTGATTACCAACTGTTATTGGTCTTATTTGTTTTATTTGTCTTTTATTGTCTCAATTTTAAACAAATCAGCATGGTCTTTTTATCGGCTTAACTGTTTGACAATAAGCCGCCAAGGCATTATAGTCATCAGTCGTACCGAAGCATTGACTTCTCAAAAGGATTGGATCATCAACCTCATCACCCGGATCATAAACCGGTGGTCCAGAGGTAAAAAATATATAGTTATGACTATTATTTAAGAACAGTTGTTTTCTATATTAATCAAAGATTGTTTCAACCTTTGTCATTTTTGCATCTGTTTTCTGTACTATAATATTGGTTATAAACCGGATGTTCTGGCCTGTTCGGTACTAAACCACCAAGCCAGTTTTTCCTTTTTTCTACGGGAACAGAGCTGAAATATTTGAAGGCATAACCATAAATATGATGCATATATTGACATCAAGAAGCAAAGAGTCACATACAACATCTTATGCATGATGGCATAGGCAGAGTATCTGGTTGTTTTAAACTACATCTATTACAAGGCTCTAAAGAGCCCATGAAGATGATCCTCACTCTTCCCTAGCCGGTTCACCTCTCTCTGCTGATTGGAAGATGGGTTTTTACTAGTCAAAACCGTTCACGGCAATAAATTCTGCTTCTTCGCCAATCAGGCTAGGCGGATCAAGTTCTGGAGCAAATGTATGTTCACGAACCGGCGGGGTTAAATCTGTCACTTTGTACGAGGGAGTTGCCATCTTCTTATTTTCCAAATCAAAACCCGGCAAATATTTGTCAAGACTGGTTTCATCTCCAAGAATCGTAGCCTGAGGTCGAACTCCTCTCACACAAGCAATGAAATCATCCTTCTCAAATGGAGACCCGTCTTCCTTCACGGTGGGGTCCCCCCTGGCTACATCCGCCAGGTCTAGATCTGGCACCCAGGCTTTGGAGCGGCTCAGGGTAGTCAAAGCTCCGGCTCTGGCAAAGGATCGTTTGACTTCTTGGAACCTGGCGGGTAAGATTGATAGCTTTTTCAAGACATCACTGAGCCGGTTGGGTCCTTGATTGGCAGGAGAGATAGCGGCAAGTGCCTGTTGTGCGCCAATGTACAACTGCTCCACTAAGGTGTAGACTGCCTTCGGTTTAGTCACGTTGTCTTGGCTCAGATTCTTGCTTCGCGGGCCTGCACATATTTCGTAAACAAAGGGTCTGCTAGCGGTATGTATTTCCGGGTCAAAAGAAGGTACAAAAGATCAGTACAAGATGGCGTAGCAAAAATGGCAGAAACCATCTGAGACACCCGGTCTTTTAATCCGGTTAGCTCCGTCGTAACCTCCTCAAGAGCTGCTTCAGCTTTTTCGGCGCGTTGTGTCAGCAGCATCTTCTCTTTAGCCCAGGTTTTCTTCTTGGCAGTAAAGCTGGTTCTCAATTTTTCCGTCTCAGCCAGACTTAATTGCAGTTTAGAATCAGCAGACTTGATTTCTGCCTCCTGCTCCGCCAGTCGGGTCTTGGCGTCAGTTAATTGCGAACCCAATTCAGATAAGGCATTCTACAAAACATAAACAGGTGTGTTAAGGTTTAAATTAAAATTCAAGTGTCAAGATTCAAGTCTCAAGTACTTTGCACTGCAAAACCACTTGACACTTGGGGGATAATGTATGCCAAAACAATTTCTTATGATTCTAATATATTTCAAGTCCCAAGTACCTTACAAAGTAACAGCACTTGGCACTTGGGGGCTAATGCATAATATTCAAAAAGTCTATCAAGATTAAGCTGGATTACATTATTTATGGGGTTCGGTACTAGACAATTATGAAATTAAAAGTATCGGCTCATTTATGATCAAGTGAACCGACCCTTGGGGACTACAGGAGAAGTCTATTCTACTTTATTGGATTTCAGAAAAATCTAAAGGTCAAGTGTTAGCCTATATCATAAGTCTACAGATCATTCAAATTTTATCATAATCTATAGACTTGGGGGCTGGCAGAATATAAGTAAGCTAGAAGAGTTTACCTCATACTTTAGCTGCAACTTCTTCACCGTTTCGATTTCTGAGTCACGGCTGGAGTGCACATGGCTGAGATAGCCGGATAATATGTCATTGGCATTCAAATGGATATAATGAGAGATATCAAATTGCACTCTCTGTCTTTCTAGGGCCTCCTATTTAGCGGTGTGCCAAGCTAGCACGGTCGGGTTCCCCGGCTCAACAAAATGGCTTCCAATGATTAGAACATCCTGGGAATACGGTGACGGCGGCGGGGCTCGAGCAGCAGTGGGGTTGAGAGAGGAAGAAGACGAAGAGAGGGAAGAATGAGAAAGACCAGGTCATGCCTGTTTATAAGGGATAAGCAGACATGCAGGCGCAAAGATCGAGGCAGACATAATAATGACAATCCAACTAAATGGACGCCTCGATTCTTGGAAGACATTAAAAGATAAAGATCCGTTGGGGATGACGCCATAACAGTTTTTTGTGTTTTCAGAAGGTGATGTCATGGCGGATCACAGAATTTTTTCCAGAGAGAGGAAGATGGATTTTATCTAAGTACTGAAGATTGACAAAGAACAAAGTTCAAAGTCAACTTGGGGCCTAATGTTGGGAATATAACTACCAGGTAGGACCCGCCCAGGAGGGGCCGGGTCAATCCCAATGGTTGGTTACAAAAGAAGCCCAGTAATATTTGAAGTGACAGTTTATTAAGACCCGTAGAAGGCTTAAAGCCCAGGCGGGTAAAGGCCCAACATTGTAAAACACCATATGTAAAGAAAGGCTTGTAAGGAAAGCCATGTAAGAGAAGTCACCGAGCCAGACACGTTTTATGAGCCGGCCGGGACTCTGTAGGCCACCAGGCGTCAACCCGTGTATATAAGGTGACGACCCATTGGCGGCTTAGGGCAACAAAACAAGAAATCGATAACCAAGCCGGCGAACTAGCCTCTTGGTGATCGAAACCCCAGCAATATCAACACAACTAGACGTAGGCTTTTACCTTCATCGTAAGGGGCCAAACTAGTATAAAATCTCTCATGTCCTTTGTCCCTATTAACCCCTTTAAGCTTCCTAGTTGCGATGGCCCTACGAGTAAGTCCTTTTGCTAGGACATCTGCCATGACAATTCCACGACAGGTTACATGTGGAGTCCTATTAGGATTAGGACTAGTCTACCTTCTAATACAAACCGGATACAAGTCCAAGTCTTAACTCCTTGTAAGGTAAATGTTCCTCATGCCTTTCCTCTTAAACCGACCCACCATTAACATAAACTGGCCTTCTCGGCCTTGGGCCTTGTCATCCATCTGTCCCGCCAGCCAGGTTACCAGTGAGTCATAATGTTCAGGAAGGTTGCTTGTAAACCGTCTGGTCAGTGCGGGTCGCCAGTGAATTGCCAAGTCCGGCCGGGTTATACTTCCAGCCGGGTTAAGCCGCAGGGTATATCCCCGAAATTAGCCCCCAAGTTTAGCTTATATTTATGCATGGTAAACTTATGCTGCAAAATAAACACGAGAACAAATTTGACAGTTTGTGCTCTGGGTTAGGAATTCTTGTAAACCGGCACCTAATCATCCTTAAGTCCTTGTCATTTCCTCCTTCTAGAAAATCCAGGTCAGTAGACCAGCTTCATAATCAATGTTCTTATAGAAGAAATATTGTAAATAAAAAATCCATTTGATTTGGCCTTGAATGCTCTGACTTGACCAAAATATTGGTCTTCAAATATTCAACTGATATTCAGTCGGCTTGAAAATGTAGAACTTGCCAAGCTATGATTTCAAAAATCGCCAGTTATAAAACTGATAATTCTGGGTTATGATTGTTGCCAATGCCGGGTTATGATTGTTGCCAACACCGGTTCATGATTATTGATGACGTCGGGTTATGATTGTTGTAGACACCGGGTCAATCTGGTTTGTTCAAAAGTGAGAATTTGAAGATTTTTCTCCCTTATATCCATATTTCCTATAGCCCCCAAGTCTTGAGCAGAACAAAGTGATGGCTTAAGACTTGCTTCAATATAAATACTGCCACTTAAGAAGAAATCCATGTTGTTCATCCCAGTCACTTTGTAAAAAATGAACACTCCATATTATGTAGCCCCCAAGTGTCGGGTTGTCATGCTTGCAGCAACCTGGGACTTGTAATTGCGTGATGCTCAAAAGACTTCAACCAGTGTAGCCCCCAAGGGCCGGGTCATTATGCAATAATGAGCAGGGACTTTATAAATATAATCATGCTTCATTGAAAATAACATCATATGATGTAACTCCACCATGGGGCTTGAACCCACATCCACAAGGTTAAGAGCTTTGTGCTTTACCAACTAAGTAGTGGACCCTTGAATATAATGGATTAAGACTTGTGTACCTTGAATCATTGATAGGAGCAATTGGTAGCCCCCAAGGGCCGGCTCATTATGATGTGATGAGTCGGGTATTCAATAAGGCCAAAAAATGACTTTGCATTATCCCCCAAGTGTCATGGTGCATGCTTGCAGCGACATGAGACTTGCATATTTGATATAATCTCAACATAAATAATGTAGCCCCCAAGTGTCAGGTCGTAAGCCTACAGCGACTCGGGACTATTCCTTCAATTGTAGAATAAATCATATCCATTGATAATATAACAGCCATTGCGCTAAAGCAACTTTGAAAACCTTAATCATATACTGGTTACTGATAACCATAATAAAATCCAGTCATGTTGGCTATTTGAAGATTTGAATAATAGTCCAATGATTTATGAGCACATGATTCCAATGGCACAATCCAAATATATACTGGCAACTTATAATCCCAAGCCAGTCCGGGTTAATAAACACTGGATAATTTATCATCATACTAGCGACTTATATTCGAAAGCCAGGCCGGGTTAATAAACACCGGTGATTTATAATCATGCTTTATTCAACCAGTAAGGGTGAATCACATCATTGGTTTACCAACTTTTTGTAGTAAGGGTGATAACCCCAATCTTGAGTACTGTTAACTCCTTCCATATTTTGTCGGTTTATGATAAAACCGTACCGGGTTGTAAAAAACACCGGATTATCCATACATAACACTGGCGACTTATAGTCGAAACCAGACCGGGTCAATAAGTGTCGGATTATAACTGATCATGTACTGACAACTTGTAGTTGAAATCCAAGCTGGGTCAATAAACACCGATTTATCGTAAGATATTATAAACCTCATCAAAGGAGAAAAAACTTGGGAAATAAAAGCATAAAAAGAACATGTGAGGATTTTCATGGGCTGCCAGGCCCAAAATCGAGGCTTTTCATGGGCAGTCATGCCACTTAGTTAAACCATTTTACAAAGCCTCTTAAGATGGACCTCAATCATTAACCAATCATCGTTTTAACTTTGACAAGTTCAGGGTCTATGAGATTGACTTGTCAAATGTTCGGCGGGTCATACCGGGTTTACCTGGACGGAGTGGCTTACTTAAAGAAGGCAGGATAACCCAGGGTTTTAGGTGAATACACCTGGCTTCCAAGCCTAGCTTGATAGCCTATTACAAGGGTGTAGACTCTTTGTTCTTTGAGAAGCAAAGAGGCCCCGAGCAATATTTTGAGCAATGCTCAACGGGTGCCTATGTTTGAGTTGTGCTGTGCAACAGACTCTCTTTGGCCCCTGATGATAATATTGGCTTGATAGCCGGATTACCGAAGTAACCAGAGCTGTGCTCTTATGATAATATTGGCTTGATAGCCGGATTACCGAAGTAACCAGAGATTTGCTCTTATGATAATATTGGCTTGATAGCCAGATCAAGAGCGTAGCAACGCTATGTTCTCTTTGGTGAGTACACCTATTGAGGGTGTCCTAGATTAGGGGGTCTCCGGGCAGCCGGACTATCTCCATTGGCTGGACTGTTAGATTATGAAGATACAAGATTGAAGACTTCGTCTCGTGTCCGGATGGGACTCTACTTGGCGTGGAAGGAAAGCTAGGCAACACGTATATGGATATCTCCTCCTTTGTAACCGACCTTGTGTAACCCTAGCCCTCTCCGGTGTCTATATAAACCGAAGGGTTTTAGTCCGTAGGACAACAATCACAACATACAATCATACCATAGGCTAGCTTCTAGGGTTTAGCCTCTCTGATGTCGTGGTAGATCTACTCTTGTAACACCCATATCATCAATATTAATCAAGCAGGATGTAAGGTTTTACCTCCATCAAGAGGGCCCGAACCTGGGTAAAACTTCGTGTCCCTTGCCTCCTGTTACCATTCGGCCTAGACGCACAGTTCGGGACCCCCTACCTGAGATCCGCCGGTTTTGACACCGACACCTATGTTTGAACAGCAAGCCCCCAAGTGATCAATAATATGATAAACCAATAAGGCAGGATACCCATGTTTGAAACGCGCATCATGGCAACAGGTCCTCTTAGGCATCCTTTAACTTTTTGCAAGACATAAATTCTTCTTGAACCGGGAGTTTGAACTGGATATTGAGAGCTTCAAAGCTGTTTGGGAGACATCTTTTCATTGAACCAGATTTTAAACTGGAATCTTCATTTTCAGCCGGAAATTTTCTAACGGCCTTCAAACTCCAACTTGCGAGAAATTCATTCTTTTTGAACCGGAAATTCTTAAACCGGATTTGAGAGCTTCAGAGCTTTGTGGGAGACAGATTTCCCTTGAACCGGATTGTAAACCGGATATTTGAGAGCTTCAGTGAGACTGACTTCCCTTGAGCCGGATTTTAAACCGGAATCCTTTCTGATGACCCAGAACTTCTTCATTGAGCTGGGATTTTGTAACTGTCATATACTTTCTAAGCCGGAAATTTTCTGACGGCCTTTAAATTTTCATCAATATAACAGTAGCCTCTGGAACCGGGTTATCTTTCCCTCCATCGTCCTGGGGTTCTTAAATTTGCTGAAACTGGCAAGATTTTCTGAGTCATGTCATCGTAGCCCCCGAGTCTCAAGGTGACTCGAGGAGTTGGCTTGAGATTCTCCATATTTGATAGTGATATAAACCGGCATATGTTGTATATCATTGGTGTTGATAGCACGATGTGAATCCACAGAAGGTTGAGATGATTGTGGCGGGTTATAAATGATCCTGTATGAGCCGTGTCAGCAACTCGGCCAATGGTTCCTTCCAACTGGCTATTTGAAGTTTAACCAAACTGTAGTGGCGGCGACTTGTGCGCCTGCCCATTGAGTCATCCAGTCCAGACGGCGGTTGATAATATATGATAATATGCCTCCAATTTGTTGAAAGAAAACCGGGCTATCCAAGCTGTGACTTGCTCATACTCAAAAAACAGCTCATGCAGACAGGTGCGGCCCGGTATGTTGATGTAGACCAGGCCGCGAGAGACGGACAGCAAAGACGACCGCAACATCCGAAGTGGCATGGACAGATAAGTCGGTCACGGTGTTGTAAGCCGGTGCGTGTAGGAGAGTCGGTTGCGAGTGAGTTATCTGTGGTGTTATAAACCGGCACAGACGGGTGAACTGGAATTGGTGCTTGTCATTGTAGACTTAGCCACAGAGGTGGAACAATGCGGTATGGTTGGATGCCGGCGCTTGATAATATTGGCGCAATCTTTATATCTGTAACATAACAATCATTCTTGTCATGAATAATTGTCCTACACAAACAATATTGCAGACCAAGGCAAACATAAACTGTTCTTTGATAAAAACAATATGTGCTAATATAATAAATTTAGACGAATATCATCTGAATGCCAGATGATCTTTGCGTGGTCCATAAATCAACTCATATATGGAGGCCCAGCAATGGCCTGGATGGGCATATCACTACTGCCAGTAATAATAGATGACCCTAAGCTTTTGAACTGGAACTTTTTGATAGTCCGGCCGGAACTCTTTGATAATCCGGAATTATTATGATTTTCAGCCAGAACCTCTTGATAACCTGGCCAGAACTTTTGATAATCTGGAACTTTTAAACCGGAACCTCTTGATAATCCGGCCAGAACTTTTTGAGCCGAAACTTCTGGAACCGGAACTTTTTGATAATCCTGAACCTTTGATAATTCGGAACTATTTGAACCGGAACTTTCTGATAATCCGCCCGGAATATCTCATAATCTAAGTCAGAACTCTTTATCAACTCGGATGGAACCTTTCGGCGATTCGGCTGTGTGGGGACCCCGACTCATAAGTCGAGATCACCGAATGCACGTGTACAGTGATCCAAGAGATCAATGCTCACTGAACACACAGAAGCTGAATAACAAGAGTCTTACATCCATACATACCGTCTTACACAAATTATGACCATTATGGTCAAGTCTTACATTGATAAAGCCTTAAGGGCTGAACATCAAATGAAACACAAGCAGCGGAATCTTCGTCGATAAGTAGAACCCATGCCATCTACCTTAACCCTACAGGCATTATGACTGGGAAACGTCCTAGTTCGCATGTTCGTCTTCAAAGAACTCTTCTTCGAACTCTTGTTCTTCCATGCCTGGCCAATTAAATAACCAGTGGCAAGCCAATGAGTACTTTGAATGTACTCGCAAGCAACCCATGTTTTGGTTCAAGGTACAACATTGCATGATATAGGTAAATTTTTGCGGAAAGCTAGTTTGAGTGCAATGACATGCTCAACATCTTGTAAGACATGCATCAGGAGAATTCAATTAACCATGAGGACAGGTTACAGATATCAACATAAAAAGAGTGGGCACCAACCCAACTCAATCATGTCAAGTCCTTTGACTTGACCCAAGTAGTTCTTCCCACTTATCCGAACACTCACACTGGTTTGTAAACATGTGGACGTAGTTTAAGCAGCACCGCCCAACTGTCCTTGACCGTGGACACAGCTATTCGAATAGTTTTACACTCTATAGAGGTTGCACACTTTACCCACAAGATCCGGGGAACTTTCGTGTCATCCACGACCCGCGGTACCTCAAGTACCCGGGGTAAGCACCCGATCACTATCTTTCCCTAGACGACACTAACAAGGAGTCCACTCGTTGTTCCGTATCCCCTCGATATACATCATACGAGACTCACTCGAGATCGTAACATCCGAGAGGGGACACAACGGTGTATGCGGTGCCCTGTGAAAACAGTCATGGCCGCCCTACCTGGCACGACCACGTCCCGAGAGAGCGCAACAACAACTCCCCCGTCACTAGTAATGTGGTCTCCAAGCTAGTATCGGCCTAGGTAATCAATAATGCCCTTTCCCATATAAGGGTAGAGTGGTTGCGCATGTAAGGTTGGGACAGTCGACAAATCTTAAATCTAATCCATTTTCGAAAACAACACACACCCTTGCCTCGGTACACCACTTCATCATCAAGTGGTTACCCATCTCATTATCTCCCTCGGGCATAAGTGGCACCCGACGGGGTTTTTGAAAAGTCCTTTTGAAAATACTTTGTCTCCATCACCATGCATATACCCGTCCCTTTTGCGTAGCACTACTTAGCATCCTATCTATTCCCACCGGCATAACCCTCATAAGGAGGTAGGGTCATGCACAATGCAAGTATCAACAAGGAGGAAATGAAGGCAACCCACCAAAGTGGCTACCCTCTCATCATGATTCCGATGCATCAATAAAAAGGTGCTATATGAAATGCATAAAAAGGGTTTCATAGACATGGTCAAAGGGCTGCTTGCCTAGCTCAACAAAGTCTTCAGGGTCTTCAAAGT
This sequence comes from Triticum urartu, assembly GCF_003073215.2. Lineage (NCBI taxonomy): Eukaryota > Viridiplantae > Streptophyta > Magnoliopsida > Poales > Poaceae > Triticum > Triticum urartu. Next base: position 113,828,876 of record NC_053027.1, on the reverse strand, counting down.
CTTCTGGTCCAACTCCTTCGTTAGCAACGCAATCTATCGTCGCAAAATAATAACGAGAAAAATAAGGCAATAATAAAACAGAAAAAACAAAGTGCTTAGAAAAATGTCAACTTATTTTTGTTAAGTACTAGGTTGAAAACTAAGAAGGGGAAAATTCCTAGTTTTGTATTTGGAGTTGTATAAGAGGGGATATGGATTTCCAAACAGAGATTAAACTACTCAAATTTGAATTTAAATTTGAACAGTACATAAAAGTTGGTTGGATTTGAATGAAAGTTGCACCATTAAATAGGTGGGATTTTTACAAGATTTTAGCAACTGAAATTGTTGCATTTGGATTAATATATAATCCTGTGGAATTTTTGCAAGTATCCAGAAAAAGAAAAAGGGGAAGGAGCTCTGTGCCTGCTGGGCCAGAACAGCCGCAGCGCAGTAGGCCCAGCCAGAGAGGCGGCCCAGCGCACTGGTGCACGCGCGCGCCAGGTTTAAACCTGACGGGCGGGGCCCAGGCGTCAGTGAGAGAGAGGGGGGTGATGGAGGGGAGAGGCTGACAGGCGGGGCCCGCCTGTCATCCCTAACCCCGAGTCCAGGCGGCTGGCGAGGTCACCGGTAACGATGCAGGGCACGGCGAGGTCGGGCGAGGGCACGGCTGGGCTCAGTGTCGTGTCGCCGTTCGGGTGGAGGTGGTGGACGTCACCGGAGTTGCCTGGCTTGCCGGCGACGAGGTCTCGCGGTGGAGAGGCTTCGGGTGGTGGTCGTTCCGGTCGACTCCGACTGCAAACGAGGCGGGGGAGAGAGGGGAAATGATCAGTGAGAGGAGGCGGTTTCAGATCGGGGCAGAGGAGGAGCGGGGGAGGCCTGTACCTTGCGGACTCCGACAAGCCGAAGCGGTGGAGCTCGAGCTCGATCTCGAGCTCGGGCGGCTCTGGAGAGGAACTGGGGGTGCAGGGGGAGGGTTTGGTGGTGCAGAGAGCGAGTGGTGAGGAGAGAAGGGCTCGGGGAGGCCTTTAAATAGGCGAGCGGTGAGGTCCTGTAGACCCGTGCGCCGGCGAGCTCACGCTCGTCGCTGCAGGGCTCGGGAGGAGCTGGCACCGTGTCTGGGGTGTTCCTGGGCGTGGACTACGCCTAGGGGAGCTAAGGGAGAGAGCGGGGAGAGGTCAGAGACGCACGCGTGTGAGCTGCTCCATTGGCGTGCTCGGGCGGCCTCTGTTCGCTAGCGCGGAGGCGCGGGGAGGAGGAGAGAGGAGGGGGCCGACCATGTAGCGTGCTGCGGACGCCGAGGCGCATCGGCAGGCACGCGGGGGAGGCCCGAGGTGGCCGGAGGTGGTTGGACGGGGGCGGCTACAGTGCGGGAGCGCACTGTAGCGCGCTCCAGAGCGCCCAAATGGCCGGCATGGCCATTCTTTATGCATTGTGAGCGCGTCTTTTGGTGTCTAGCAGGTCTAGGAGCGAGTAAAGAAATGGGGTGGTGCATTGGACGCCATGGATGGCCACTGGAGTGAGGAGGGAGGAAGAAGAAGTGTGCAAATGGGCTGTCCAAAGAGAGAAAGTGGGGTTTTACCCATCCAATAATGGAGTTGTGGACTTGCCATTGTTACTGGAGGTGAAAGGGGACTAGGAGGGGCTGTGGTAAAAAGTTGAGCTTAAGGAGAATAGTTTTAGTGGTCAAAATGGGGATTTTTTGAAAAGTGGCAGAAGGTGTTTGATAAGGGTTTTGGCAAGCAAATGATTTCCAATTGCCATGATACTCCACAGGGTGAAATGACACATATAATTAGGGCCTTCCACCAATTTGGAGCTTATTTGGGCAAAGTTGCCAATGCAACTTTTGTAAACCCTAGAAATGAGCAGAAATGGACTTGTGTAGATCTAGTTGAGCATAACACTTCTCCTTGATGCACTACTTGGTGTAGTGGCCTCATTTGGTCATATGAACATGCTCACAAAAGTTGAGGTCAAGGAGAGAAAGTTGGTAGTACAAACTTGCTCAAATTAGGTTCTGAACAGAAAGGGTTATGGGGCATTTTGGTGGACCAAAATGACCTTGATTGAAGTGAGGCTTTGCAAGATCATCACAATATGCATTTGTGACTTGCTGGATTTTTCTTGGATTTTTATGGAAATATTTCCTGTAGAAATATTTCAAATCCTTGAAATGAGCAGAAATGGTTTTGGGAGGTTTTGTCCAATATTTTGAACATGACCATGTGTTGAAACTCTTATATATGGGAAATATGTGCCCACTGAGTTTCCCTGATTTTTTGTCAAATATTTTTAAAATAATAAAATAATTTTTTCTTATTAAAGACCATTTCTGGCCTTTAGAAAAAGCTTTTAAATAAAATAGGAAAATAACTTTTAAAATTATATTTTTGGGGTTTATGGGAATCCTATATCTAATAGGTTTCAAATCTACCTTTTGAAATACTTTTCATACCCCAAGTCAGGTACTTGTAGTGCAAATCTCAATCTAGGGGTTTTTTGGAAAACTAATTTTTGAAAATACTATTTGGCCAAATTGTTTTTGTAAGAAAATATTATATTGTACTGTACACATGGCATGATCATTGGGCAGAAGTTTGGGCAAGGAGATGAAGTACATAAGGTGGAGTAGTTGACTTTAAAGAGCACTTGAAAAAAAACACAGAGAGAAAACCAACTCCAAATAAAAGCCAAATAATGCAAAAGTTTTTGTTGGTCCAAATTTTCATGCTTTATTAATGCAAATGAAGAGTTACAAAATGCAGGGTGTGACAGACCTACCCCCCTTACAAGAATCTCGTCCCTGAGATTCCTAAACTAGGCTTTAAAGAGATATGGAAACTCGGATCTAAGGTAGTCTTCACGTTCCCAGGTTTCTTCTGCTTCAGCGTGGTTGCTCCACGGGACCTTGAAGTACTTGATAGTGCGGCTTCGAGTGCGTCGCTCAGCCTCATCCATAATGCAGATGGGTCTCTCGCGGTAGGTCAAATCAGGCTGAAGGTCAATGGCTTGGTGATCGACGTCCTTGTAAAGATTAGGTTTGTCTGGAACTTGGAGACACTTCTGGAGTTGTGACACATGGAATACGTTGTGTACATAGGATAGTTTAGGCGGCAGTTCCAACTGGTAAGCCACTTCTCCACGTCGTGCGGTGATCTCGAAGGGGCCGATAAATCATGGTGCGAGTTTTCCCTTAACGTGGAAACGCTTGGTTCCCTTAAGAGGAGTTACTCGCAGGTAAACATGGTCTCCGACTTGGAAGTCTACTTGTCGGCGACGGGTGTCAGCATAGCTCTTCTGTCTGGACTTAGCGGTCTTCAGTTGTTCTCTGACTAGCTGAACTTGCTCTTCTGCTTCACGGAGGATTTCAGGCCCAAATACTAGTCCTTTTCCGGTTTCTGACCAATTGAGGGGTGTGCGGCACTTCCGTCCGTAAAATACCTCAAATGGTGCCATCTGGAGGCTTGATTGATAACTGTTGTTGTAGGAGAACTCGACAAAAGGGAGGCAATCTTCCCACCTAGCTCCATATGCTAAGACACAGGCTCGGAGCATGTCTTCGAGTATCTGATTCACTCGTTCTGTCTGACCTCCGGTCTGTGGGTGGAAAGCAGTGCTGAAGGACAACTTGGTCCCCATGGCCTCTTGGAACTTCTTCCAGAACCTTGAGGTAAACTGGGTTCCTCGATCTAACACAATCTCCTTGGGAACACCATGAAGGCTTACGATTCTGTTGATGTATAGAGTCGCTAGCTGGTTGCCATCATAGGTAGTCTTCACAGGAATGAAATGGGCTACTTTAGTCAAATAATCGACTATGACCCAGATGGAGTCATGTCCCTTGTTTGACCTAGGTAGTCCAGTGATGAAATCCATTCCGACTTTATCCCATTTCCACTCGGGAACCTTGAGTGGTTGGAGCAATCCAGCAGGTCGCTGATATTCAGCTTTGACCCTTTGGCATACATCACACTTTGCAACATAGGTGGCAATCTCCCTTTTCATGCCATGCCACCAGAATCTTTCCTTCAGGTCTTGATACATCTTGGTTCCTCCGGGGTGGATGGAATACGGGGTGTCATGAGCTTCTTGCAAGATCAATTACTTGAGCTCAATCTTGTTGGGTACGCAAATGCGATTCCCAAACCACACGATTCCTTGCTCATCCTCTGAGAATCCTGGGGCCTTGCCTGCCTTGGTCTTCCTCTTGATGCCTTCAATACTTCCGTGCCCCTTCTGAGCTTCCTTAATATCATCCATCAGGGTAGGCTTGACTTCAAGGTTGGCTAAGAATCCTGGTGCAACCAGTTCCAACCCGAAGCTTTCAAGTTCTTCATACAAGGCGGGTAGCCTTTCCTTAAGCATAGCATTCAAGGAACAAGCCTTCCTGCTTAATGCATCTGCTACCACATTAGCCTTTCCAGGGTGGTATTAAACACTGAGGTCATAATCCTTGATCAACTCTAGCCACCTTCTCTGCCTCATGTTCAATTCCTTCTGAGTGAAAATATACTTCAGACTTTTGTGATCCGTGTATATCTCACACCGCTTCCCTAGGAGGTAATGTTGCCATGTTTTCAGGGCATGAACTACAGCCGCCAACTCAAGGTCATGAGTAGCATAGTTCTCTTCATGAGGCCGTAGTTGCCTTGAAAGGTAAGCTACGACTCTGCCTTCTTGCATCAGAACACCTCCCAGTCCGGTTCTTGATGCATCACAATATATCACAAACTCCTTGTGTATATCTGGTGTGGCCAGAACTGGGGCGGTGGTCAATCTCTTCTTCAGCTCCTGGAAGCTTTCTTCACACTTCGGCGTCCATTCAAACTTATTGTCCTTCTTCAAGAGCTAAGTCATGGGTCGTGCAATGCTTGAGAATCCTTCAACGAACTTGCGGTAATATCCTGCGAGTCCGAGGAAGCTTCTGACTTCCTTCACATTGCTTGGGGATTGCCATTCAGTTATGGCTTCAATCTTAGTGGGATCGACCGAAAATCCTTCTTCAGTCAAAACATGACCCAAGAATCCAACTTCGTGCAGCCAAAATTCGCACTTGCTGAACTTGGCATATAGTTGGTGCTCTCGAAGCTTGTCTAGGACCATCCTCAAGTGTTGCTCGTGCTCTTCTTTTGTCTTCGAGAAGACAAGAATGTCATCAATGAAGACAACGACAAACTTGTCCAAATATTCCATGAAGACCTTATTCATGAGATACACGAAGTAAGCTGGGGCATTGGTCAATCCAAAGGACATGACCATGCACTCATACAGGCCATATCTGGTTACAAATGCCATCTTCGGAATATCTTGGGGGTCTGATTTTCAGCTGGTAGTACCCAGATCTGAGATCAATCTTGGAGAACACCTTGGCCCCATTGAGTTGATCAAACAGATCTTCAATCTTGGGAAGTGGATACTTGTTCTTTATTGTAACTTCATTGAGGGAGCGGTAGTCAATGCATAAGAGGATGGTACCGTCCTTTGCCACAAACAGAACAGGTGATGCCCAAGGGGAGGCACTAGGGCGGATAAATCCCTTCCTCAACTGCTCTTCCAGTTGCTTCTTGAATTCTGATAACTCTTCCGATCCCATTCTATAAGGCTTCTTATAGATGGGTCCCGCTCCGGGTATGAGTTCGATGATGAACTCAATGTCTCGGCCAGGAGGCATTCCCAGTAGCTCATCAGGAAAGACATCGAGGTATTCGCATACTACCGGCACTTGCTCCAATCCAACTTCTAACAGAGAGTTGACTTGGTTGGCTTGAGCAAAGGAGGGGTTGGAGGCAAATTTAACTTTGACTCCTTGGTCATTGGTCACAGTGACGGTCCGGTTGGCACAATCTAACAAGCCTTGGTGCTTGATGAGCCAATCCATTCCTAAGATCACATCCAAGCCTTGCGATCTTAAGATGATAAGGTCTGCTTGGAAGTCTACCCCATTAATGACAATCCCGACTCCTTTACATCCTATCTTGGCTCTCATCTCTGCTCCGGGGGTTTGTACCACCATAGGGTTATTCAGGGGTGTAGGGGTCATGCCACTTTTTAATGCAAACTTTTGGGTGACAAATGAATGCGTGGCTCCAGAATCAAACAAGACAGTTGCAGGTGCTGAGTTGACAAGGAACGTACCCAGCACGACGTCTGGGTCTTCCTGGGCTTCTTCTGCAGTGACATGATTCACACGACCCTTGCCGTTGTTGGGCAGGTTGCGGGGAGCTTGGTTCCTTGGTGGCATCCCACGGCCTTGTCCTGGGTTCTGCGCATTGGGGCGCGAGGCGCCGGGCTTCTTTTTGGGGCAATACTTGGAGTAGTGTCCTGCCTGACCACATCCGAAACAAGTGACTTGATTGGGGTTGCTGCTCTTGCCGGCATTGTTATTGGGGTTGTTGTAAGCTGGCCTGGGGTTGGCATACTGCTGAGGTGGATAGTTGGTGCAGGGTGCGGGAGCTCTTGGCTCCTGATAGGTTGGCTTGACCGGGGCTGGGTGCCACGGGCGAGGCTTCTGGTTGCTGGAGCTACCCTTGCTGACCATCTTGCGCTTACGGGTATCATCCAAAGCACGTCGCTTGTCCTCAAGCATGAGTGCCTTGTTCACCAGATCAGGAAATGTCGGGCAGTCACACACAACAAGTGAGTACTGCAGAGTCTGGTTAAGGCCTTCCATGAAGCGCTCCCTTTTGGCAGCATCAGTGCCGACATCTTCAGGGGCATACCTTGAGAGGACACTGAACTTCTGCATGTACTCCTTGACAGTGCTACTACCTTGCTTTAGGGCTCGGAACTCACGCTTCTTGATGGCCATGATTCCGGAGGGAATGTGGGCCTTGCGGAATTCTTCCCTGAAGTCATTGCAAGTGATGTTTCGCTCAACATGCATGCCCTTGAATCCATCCCACCAAGCTCTAGCAGTTCCCCCGAGATAGTGAGCAGCATATGCCACCTTCTCACGATCCTCAGTGCATCTGACTAGTTCCAATAGATCCTCATTGGTGCGGACCCAGTCGTCTGCATCCAGGGGTTCAGCGGTCTCAATGAAGGTGGGTGGTGCATGCTTCTTGAACTCCACCAACGTGGAACGTCCATTGCCGTTTCACACCGGCTGGCGATTGACAGCCTGAGCAAGCATCTAGAGGGCCGCGGTGTTGGCTTGGTGTTCCTCTCGGAAGGCTTGGAGAAGCTGAGCCATGTCCATGCTTGGAGGTGGTGGCGGTGGTGGAGTTTGTCCTTGGTTTGGTCTTGACTGGCTCCTTCTCCGGCTTCTTGCTGCTGGGTGGAGGTACCAGTATGATTTACAACAGGCATCCTGTTGGAGCGGTCAAGGTCTCATGATTGGGAAAGATGGGGAAAGCAATATAGATGGGACGCCAAGTAAGGGGGTTGGTATGACACTAATTGTTTTCATGCAAGGGCCAAAAGGCCAAACACATTCATTAAAATCCAAATGGGTGATGTAGTCACTTACAAGTTCCTGAAGGAAAGTATGACGTCCATCAGACACATCAAAAGCAAACACAATACTACATGGTTTCATATGAACCATTACAAGGACTCGACTTCGCATAGGGGTACACGACCTATCCTACCGTAGGGGTTACTAATGGGTATATCCGGTTTGCGAATGATGCCTAAGTGGTGGAATGCTCGGTCGCGTAGTCTGGCTCTTCTGGGTCTTCCTCCTCGTCATCGGTGGCCTGACTTTTCTCTTCAGTTGAAGGGGTGGGGGAGTGGAGGAGATCAACACGGCATTGCTTTGACGGTGGTGCGAAGAGCTTGCGGTATTCCTTTGCGCTCATCCGGTGTTGCTGTGGTGGTTCTCCATTCCTTGGGGGTCTTCCGCCTCTGTTTGCGATTGCGGGTTGTCTAGGGGGAGCACCTTCATTCTTGATCCTATCCGTCTTCCCTTGTGCTTGAAGAAGAAGTGCCTTGGTCTCATGAAGTTCCTTTCAGAGTTCCATTGATTCAGAGGCCAAGTGTTGTGCCAAACTATCGGCACAAAGGCTGAAGTAGGTCCGGAATCGGAGTGGAAGTCCTTCTTCTAATGGTGGAGCTGGTGCACTGCTCTCATCCTCACCTTCCTTCCGACAAGGCAAGAAGCGAGTTGCCAACTCGTCTGCCATCTCTGGAACAAGGTCTCGGAGGCGGATGAGTGCCTTGAGGGTTGCTGTCTCGACGGCAAGAACTAGTGTTGCCATCTGGGGTCCCCCGAAGAACCAGCTTGTTGGAGAGTCATTAGCCTTTACGATCACTTCCACATGATACTCCATCTCGGTGTCATTGATCCAATGCTCATGGTAGGTGAAAATGGGGGCTTGGTGAAACTGGCACTTCTTGAGGCTATCCTCGAGAAGCACGGGAAATCCTGTGGTCAGGAAGTCTTCAGGTACAGCAGCCATCTACAAAGGTTGAATGGGAGAGGTCAATAAGGGAAATATATCTTGGGTGGGGTAAGCTTTAGAAGAGAAGTTTAGACGGTCCCAATCTAACTAACGCCCATGCTAACTAAGGCTTCCTATAGTCAGGATGGCTCTGATACCAGCTCTGTGGGGACCCCGACTCATAAGTCGAGATCACCGAATGCACGTGTACAGTGATCCCAGAGATCAATGCTCACTGAACACACAGAAGCTGAATAACAAGAGTCTTACATCCATACATACCGTATAACACAAATTATGACCATTATGGTCAAGTATTACATTGGTAAAGCCTTAAGGGCTAAACATCAAATGAAACACAAGCAGCGGAATCTTCGTCGATAAGTAGAACCCATGCCATCTGCCTTAACCCTATAGGCATTATGACTGGGAAACGTCCTAGTTCGCATGTTCGTCTTCAAAGAACTCTTCTTCGAACTCCTGTTCTTCCATGCCTGGCCAATTAAATAACCAGTAGCAAGCCAATGAGTACTTTCATTGTACTCGCAAGCAACCCATGTTTTGGTTCAAGGTACAACATTGCATGATATAGGTAAATTTTTGCGGAAAGCTAGTTTGAGTGCAATGACATGCTCAACATCTTGTAAGACATGCATCAGGAGAATTCAATTAACCATGAGGACAGGTTACAGATATCAACATAAAAAGAGTGGGCACCAACCCAACTCAATCATGTCAAGTCCTTTGACTTGACCCAAGTAGTTCTTCCCACTTATCCGAACACTCACACTGGTTTGTAAACATGTGGACGTAGTTTAAGCAGCACCGCCCAACTGTCCTTGACCGTGGACACGGCTATTCGAATAGTTTTACACTCTATAGAGGTTGCACACTTTACCCACAAGATCCGGGGAACTTTCGTGTCATCCACGACCCGCGGTACCTCAAGTACCCGGGGTAAGCACCCGATCACTATCTTTCCCTAGACGACACTAACAAGGAGTCCACTAGTTGTTCCGTATCCCCTCGATATACATCATACGAGACTCACTCGAGATCGTAACATCCGAGAGGGGACACAACGGTGTATCCGGTGCCCTGTGAAAACAGTCATGGCCGCCCTACCTGGCACGACCACGTCCCGAGAGAGCGCAACAACAACTCCCCCGTCACTAGTAATGTGGTCTCCAAGCTAGTATCGGCCTAGGTAATCAATAATGCCCTTTCCCATATAAGGGTAGAGTGGTTGCGCATGTAAGGTTGGGACAGTCGACAAATCTTAAATCTAATCCATTTTCGAAAACAACACACACCCTTGCCTCGGTACACCACTTCATCATCAAGTGGTTACCCATCTCATTATCTCCCTCGGGCATAAGTGGCACCCGACGGGGTTTTTGAAAAGTCCTTTTGAAAATACTTTGTCTCCATCACCATGCATATACCCGTCCCTTTTGCGTAGCACTACTTAGCATCCTATCTATTCCCACCGGCATAACCCTCATAAGGAGGTAGGGTCATGCACAATGCAAGTATCAACAAGGAGGAAATGAAGGCAACCCACCAAAGTGGCTACCCTCTCATCATGATTCCGATGCATCAATAATAAGGTGCTATATGAAATGCACAAAAATGGTTTCATAGACATGGTCAAAGGGCTGCTTGCTTGGCTCAACAGAGTCTTCTGGGTCTTCAAAGTCTTCTGGTCTAACTCCTTCGTCAGCGACGCAATCTATCGTCGCAAAATAATAACGAGAAAAATAAGGCAATAATAGAACAGAAAAACCAAAGTGCTCAGAAAAATGTCAACTTATTTTTGTTAAATACTAGGTTGAAAACTAAGAAGGGGAAAATTCCTAGTTTTGGATTTGGAGTTGTATAAGAGGGGATATGGATTTCCAAACAGAGATTAAACTACTCAAATTTGAATTTAAATTTGAACAGTACTTAAAAGTTGGTTGGATTTGAATGAAAGTTGCACCATTAAATAGGTGGGACTTTTACAAGATTTTAGGAACTGGAATTATTGCATTTGGATTAATATTTAATCCTGTGGAATTTTTGCAAGTATCCAGAGAAAGAAAAAGGGGAAGGAGCTCTGTGCCTGCTGGGCCAGAACAACCGCAGCGCAGCAGGCCCAACCAGAGAGGCGGCCCAGCGCACTGGTGCACGCGCGCGCCAGGTTTAAACCTGACGGGCGGGGCCCAGGCGTCAGCGAGAGAGAGGGGGCGATGGAGGGGAGAGGCTGACGGGCGGGGCCCGCCTGTCATCCCTAACCCCGAGTCCAGGCGGCTGGCGAGCTCACCGGCGATGATGCAGGGCACGGCGAGGTCGGGCGAGGGCATGGCTGGGCTTAGTGTTGTGTCGCCGTTCGGGTGGAGGTGGTGGACGTCACCGGAGTTGCCTGGCTTGCAGGCGACGAGGTCTCGCAGTGGAGAGGCTTCGGGTGGTGGTCATTCCGGTCGACTCCGACTACAAACAAGGCGGCGGAGAGAGGGGAAATGATCAGTGGGAGGAGGCGGTTTCAGATCGGGGCAGAGGAGGAGCGGGGGAGGCCTGTACCTCGCGGACTCCGACGAGCCGAAGCGGCGGAGCTCGAGCTCGATCTCGAGCTCGGGTGGCTCTGGAGAGGAACTTGGGGTGCAAGGGGAGGGTTTGGTGGTGCGGAGAGCGAGTGGTGAGGAGAGAAGGGCTCGGGGAGGCCTTTAAATAGGCGAGCGGTGAGGTCCCGTAGACCCATGTGTCGGCGAGCTCACGTTCGTCGCTGCAGGGCTCAGGAGGAGCTGGCGCCATGTCTGGGGTATTCCTGGGCATGGACTACGCCGAGGGGAGCTAAGGGAGAGAGCGGGTAAAGAAATGAGGTGGTGCATTGGATGCCATGGATGGCCACTAATGAGCGGGTAAAGAGTGAGGAGGGAGGAAGAAGTGTGCAAATGGGCTGTCCAGAGAGAGAAAGTGGGGTTTTACCCATCCAATAATGGAGCTGTGGACTTGCCATTGTTACTGGAGGTCAAAGGGGACTAGGAGGGGCTGTGGTAAAAAGTTGAGCTTAAGAAGAATAGTTTTAGTGGTAAAAATGGGGATTTTTGAAAAGTGGCAGAAGGTGTTTGATTAGGGTTTTGGCAAGCAAAAGATTTCCAATTGCCATGATACTCCACAGGGTGAAATGACACATATAATTAGGGCCTTCCACCAATTTGGATCTTATTTGTGCAAAGTTGCCAATGCAACTTTTGTAAACCCTGGAAATGAGCAGAAATGGACTTGTGTAGATCTAGTTGAGCATAACACTTCTCCTTGATGCACTACTTGGTGTATTGGCCTCATTTGGTCATATGAACATGCTCACAAAAGTTGAGGTCAAGGAGAGAAAGTTGGTAGTACAAACTTGCTCAAATTAGGTTCTGAACAGAAAGGGTTATGGGGCATTTTGGTGGACCAAAATGACCTTGATTGAAGTGAGGCTTTGCAAGATCATCACAATATGCATTTGTGACCTGCTGACTTTTTCTTGGATTTTTATGGAAATATTTCCTGTAGAAATATTTCAAATCCTTGAAATGAGCAGAAATGGTTTTGGGAGGTTTTGTCCAATATTTTGAACATGAACATTTGTTGAAACTCTTATATATGGGAAATATATGCCCACCGAGTTTCCCTGATTTTTGGTCAAATATTTTTAAAATAATAAAATAATTTTTTCCTATTAAAGACCATTTCTAGCCTTTAGAAAAAGCTTTTAAATAAAATAGGAAAATAACTTTTAAAATTATATTTTTGGGGTGTATGGGAATCCTATATCTAATAGGTTTCAAATATACTTTTTGAAATATTTTTCATACCCGAAATCAGGTACTTGCAGTGCAAACCTCAATCCAGGGGTTTTTTGGAAAACTAATTTTTGAAAATACTATTTGGCCAAATTGTTTTTGTAAGAAAATATTATATTGTACTATACACATGGCATGATCATTGGGCAGAAGTTTGGGGCAAGGAGATGAAGTACAGAAGGTGGAGTAGTTGACTTTAAAAAGCACTTGAAAAAAAACACAGACAAAAAACCAACTCCAAACAAAAGCCAAATAATGCAAAAGTTTTTGTTGGTCTAAATTTTCATGCTTTAATAATGCAAATGAAGAGTTACAAAATGCAGGGTGTGACAGGCTGGAACCCTTTTGCGATTCGGACAGAACTTTTTGTCGAGGCGATCGGAACCTTTTGGTTATTCAGACGGAACCTTATGTCGAAGTGCTCGGAACTTTTTAATAATACGGCTAGAACCTTCCGAAGAGCCGGCGGAACCTTTTGGTGAGCCTGACGTAACTTTTTCTCGATCCAGTCGGAACTCTTTTGCGAGCCGGCCGGAACTCTTCAATGAGCTGGGCGGAACTTCTCAATCCCTAGAATAGCGCCCTCCAAGAACTGAAGACCACCATGCGCGGGCCCCACGGTGGGCGCCAACTGTCGTGGAATTGTCGCGGCAGATGTCCTAGTGTAAGGACTTAGTCGTGAGGCCAGCGCATCTTTGTGGTAGATTGAGAGGGGTTGATCGGGATGAGAGACGCAGGATGGATCAACACAAAAGACAAGGATTTAGACAGCTTCGGGCCCTGGAAACATCATCCGGTAATAGCCCTACATGCTGTTTGTGGCTAGACCTCATTATGCTCATGAGAGAGTCGTTGCATAAGCCGGTTCCCCCTTTGTGTCTAGCCCTTGAGATTGTTTCTTGCTTGTTGCTTCTCCCTCTTTGGGGAGCCCTGCCCCTCCTTATATAAGTTAGAGGTGTGGGTTACATGTGGAGTCCTATTAGGATTAGGACTAGTCTACCTTCTAATAAAACTGGATACAAGTCCGGGTCTTAAGTCCTTGTAAGGTAAATGTTCCTCACACCTTTCCTCTTAAACCGGCCCACCATTAACATAAAACGACCTTCTGGGCCTTGGGCCTTGTCATCCGTCTGTCCCGCCAGCCGGGTTATTAGTGAGTCATAATGTTCAGGCAGGTTGCTTGTAAACCATCTGGTCAGTGCGGGTCGCCAGTTAATCGCCAAGTCCGGCTGGGTTACGCCGCGAGGTATATCCCTGACAACACAGGTATCTTGGAATCGTTCCGATGGTTTTGTGATGAGAACATTGTTCTTCATGCCTCCTGACATTTAGGGGTTGTGGCAGTGTCCCGGGGAGTTGAGCTCCGAGGTGTTGTCGTCACAATTTTATCGTTGCAGTTCTAGAATACCTGAGTTCGCCGACATCGAAAATCTCATTTATGCAGTTGTTGGTGAGATAACCTCGACGCCACCCAGTACTGGGGCGGGAGTTCGGGAGTATTGCCATAACTCATATAACTGATGCTTTTCAAAGGTTGAGGTAAATGATTTCCGAAGGTTTCTTGGTTATGTCTTGAAGGATGGATACAGCTGGATGTAGGATTTGCTAGTTTTGGGTGAGATATTATGCTTCCCCTTTATCCCCAACACCTGATTGCATAACCAGAAAGTTTCGGGAGTTTCATAGTTGGGAATTCAAGTAGCTCTAGTACTTCTTCCGGCAGATACTTGGTTTGTGATTGGGTTATCCTTACCAGTTATTTGTTCATGTCCGTACCTTGTTGATTTATTCTTCTACCTTTATCTAAGTGGCTTCTCAACTTATGGAAGTGTGATGATTTACTTTCGAATTCATTCATTCATTCTTGTTCGAATGTTAAGGCTATATGTTGCAATTTCGATCCATTGATTCAGCTTGAATATAAGTCTTTCAAGATGCTAACGGGTGTCAACGTCTTTAGGATGGCTCCTCCAACGCGTCAGAATCCGGAACCTCCTCCACCACCTCCACCTCCGGAGGCATGGCAAGCTGTCATGGCCGCCACAAACGCCAACACTTAGATGCTTTTGCAACTCTTGCAAGAACGCAACCAAGGGCAAGGCAACCAAGGAAATCAAGGCCAAGGCAACAATCAACCTCAGTTTGCTACCCTCAATCAGTTCCTCGCAAACCAGCCGAAGTCCTTCAGTAACTGTGTCGACGCCACACACGCCGATGACTTGATCGTGGATATCTGCAAACATTTTGAGTGTAGCAATGTCGGGCCTGAGGATTTTGTCAAGTTTGCTTTGTTCCAACTCAAAGACCAAGCTGTTGAGTGGTATCAACAATACAAAGATTCCAGAGGAGGTCGTGTGATTACCTGGGATGATTTCCGCCAAGACATCAAAGCTCACCACATTCCACAAAGTGTTGCTGAGAGTAAGCGTGAGGAGTTCCGCAATCTCAAGCAAGGCAACATGTCTGTTTACCAATACAACATCCCGTTTCAGAGACTCGCTCGCTTCGCTAAACAAGACGTCCCTTATGAGAAGAGCATGATTTATCAATTCAGAGGTGGCCACAGAGAAGATCTGCAATTAGCTCTCATGCTTTTGATCCGACCAAGTATGATGAATTCTACAACATGGCACTAAAGCAAGAGGCTGCTCAGCTCAAGTGTGATGCATCTAAGAAGAGAGTGAGGGATGCAGCTCCATCTTCTTCTTCAACTCAAGTGGCAGCTAAGCAACAGAAGTTCTGGTTGCCTCCTCCTCCTCCGTTCCGTCAGCCTTATCAGCAGAAGAGTAAAGGTGGTAATGGATCTTCCCACCCACCCAACCCAGGCTATCAAATCAAAGCTCCGTCTCATGCTCCAAGGTCAAGTGCTCCTTATCACCGTCCACTCTTAGAGGGTACTTGCAACAAGTGTCAGCCGAAAGGGCACTATGCAAACAAATGCTTCAACCAAAGGCGCCTTCTGCGTCTCCTGTGAGATCTACCAGCAATGCAGTGGTCAAGCATAATCCCAAGCATGCTAAGGTCAACATGATGAACGCAACTCAGGCAGAGGACTCTTCAGAAGTGATCATGGGTAACCTTCCAGTTCACTCCTTTCCTGCAAAAGTATTGTTTGATACTAGTGCATCGCTTTCTTTCATTTCAAGACCTTTTGTTGCCAAGCATGAGTTTGTTACCGAAAAGATTCCTTTCCCGTTGAAGATTGTGTCCCCGCGCAAGCAGATGACATCTAATAATTGCGTCCCGGATGTGTCTATCAAGATGGGTGACTATAAGTTTCTGTCTTCTCCTATTGTTCTTGGTGACTCGGATATTGATCTAATTCTCAGGATGGACTGGGTTTCTAAGCACAAGGCTCAGCTTGATTGTGCTGCCAAGTAGATTCAATAGATACACTCGTCTGAGGATGTGATCATCTATGCCACTCGTGATGATACCATTCGACTGTTTTCTCTCAATGAGAAGGGCAAGTTGAATGCCATATCTTAGATACCAGTCGTTTGTGAATATCAAGACGTCTTTCCAGAAGAGCTTCCTGGAATGCCTCCTCACTAGCCAGTTGAATTCGTCATCGATCTTGAGCCTGGCACGGAACCTGTTTGCAAACGTCCTTACAAGCTGGGACCAAAGGAATTGAAGTAATTTAAGAAACAACTCGATGAACAAGAGTGTCTGGGTCTAATCAGACCTAGTTAATCTCCATGGGGTTGTGGTGTTCTTTTTGTCCAGAGAAAGGATGGCACGGACCGACTTTGTGTCGACTACCTCCCATTGAACAAGAAGACAATAGAGAACAAGTACCCACTTCCTAACATCAATGAGCTTTTCGAGCAACTTAAGGGTGCCCAAGTATTCTCCAAGCTTGACCTCCGTATGGGCTATCATCAGATTCGCATCCGTGAACAAGATATCCCCAAGACAACATTCAGAACAAGCTATCGTTCTTATGAATATACTGTCATGTTTTTCGGCCTTGTCAATGCTCCTCCAATGTTCTCTCGCATGATGAACTTCATCTTCAACCCTTACACAAATGATTTCGTCCTGGTGTATCTCAATGATATTTTGGTCTTTTCCAAGAATAAGGAGGATCATGTCAAGCATTTGAGATTGGCACTCGACAAACTTAGAGAACATCAATTCTATGCTAAGTTTTCAAAATGTGAGTACTGGCTTGACGAGGTTCTCTACCTTGGCCATATCATCTCCGCCAAGGGCATAGCTGTTAATCTTGAGAAGGTGTCTGCAATTGTGAATTGGGAACCGCCTCAAAATGTCAAGCAGCTCCGCGGCTTTCTTGGGCTTGTAAGGTATTGTCGAAGATTCATTAAGAATTTCTCTAAGATTACAAAGCCTCTTTCCAACCTCCTCCAGAAGCATGTTAAGTATGTCTGGACGCCTGAATGTGATGTGGCTTTCAACACCCTGAAAGAGAAGTTAGTCACAGCTCCTGTTTTGACTCCTCCTGATGAATCCAAACCATTTCAAGTTTGTTGTGATGCCTCCCTGCAAGGTCTCGATGCTGTGTTAATGCAAGAGAAGAAAGTTGTGGCTTATAGTTCTCGCCAGTTGAAGCCCAATGAAAAGAACTGCCACACTCATGACCTCGAGTTGGCGGCAGTTGTCCATGCTCTATTAACATGGAGACATCTCTTGTTGGGAAGGAAAGTGGACATCTTCACGGATCATAAGAGCCTCAAGTACATCTTCACTCAGCCCAACCTCAAGCTTAGGCAGACTCGTTGGGTCGAAATGCTTCAAGAGTACAATCCGAGTATTGAATATACTCCAGGCAAGGCCAATGTCATTGCAGATGCTTTGAGCAGGAAGGCTTACTGCAACAACTTAATTCCCAAGCCCTTCCAATCGGACCTTTGTGAAGCTTTCGGCAAACTGAATCTCCAAGTTGTTCCTCAAGGCTTTCTTGCCAACCTACAAGTCTCTCCTAATTTGGAAGATCAAATTCGTGAGGCACAACTTCTTGATGCCATGGTGAAGAAGGTGAAAAATGGGATTGCCAAGAGCCAACCCAAGTACAAGTGCTATCACCTTGATGACAAAGACACTCTATTCTTCGAGGATCGAATTGTGGTTCCTAAGGGTGATCTACGTAAAGTCATTATGAACGAGGCTCATAATTCCCTTCTATCCATTCATCCTAGAAGTACAAATATGTACCATGACCTCAAGCAGTCGTATTGGTGGACTCGAATGAAGCGAGAAATTGCTCAATTCGTGAATGAATGTGATGTCTCCAGAAGGGTGATGTCGGTGTCAAAACCGGTGGATCTCGGGTAGGGGGTCCCGAACTGTGCGTCTAGGCCGGATGGTAACAGGAGGCAAGGGACACAAAGTTTTACCCAGGTCCGGGCCCTCTCGATGGAGGTAAAACCCTACGTCCTACTTGATTAATATTGATGATATGGGTAGTACAAGAGTAGATCTACCACGAGATCAGAGAGGCTAAGCCCTAGAAGCTAGCCTATGGTATGATTGTTGATGTGTATCTTGTCCTACGGACTAAAACCCTCCGGTTTATATAGACACCGGAGAGGGTTAGGGTTACATAGAGTCTGTTACAATGGTAGGAGATCTGAACATCCGTATCTCCAAGCTTGCCTTCCACACCAAGGAAAGTCCCTTCCGGACACGGGACGGAGTCTTCAATCTTGTATCTTCATAGTCCAGGAGTCCGGCTGAAGGTATAGTCCGGCTATCCGAATACCCCCTAATCTACGACTCCCGCAGTAGCCCCTGAACCAGGCTTCAATGACGACGAGTCCGGCGCGCAGATTGTCTTCGGCATTGCAAGGCGCGTTCCTCCTCCAAGTACTTCATAGAAGATTTTGAACACAAAGATAGTGCCCGGCTCTGCAAAATAAGTTTGCACATATTCCCATAGAGAGAATAATATTTACACAAATCTAATCTGCTGACGTATTCCATAGTGTGACATCATACCACGGCCAAGCTTTTATTCGAACCGTTTTACTGTCCCATCTTAGCGCGTTATGCGAGGCGGTTTCCTTGGCACGTCTTGTTAAAGCAGAGATCGTGTCCCCTTATTCCGGGATTCTCATCAATACGGGCGTGGGTAACCCAACCGCACCATTGATTATGGCGCTTGGAGATAAGCAAGTTTTACCAGGCTGGTGGGGACACGTAGTTGCGTCCACCCATATAAGGGGATAAGGATCCACCTTTTCACCCACGCCTTCTTCCTCCTTTGCCTATCCATTCTTGCGCACTCGAGCTCCAGCGCCCAAGTCCGCACTACCACCTCAACCTTCTCCAGTCATGTCTGGAGCGGGAGGCAAGTGGATGGTCTCCTCCGTCATGGAGGGACACATCAAAAAGCTGAGGAAGGCCGGATATCTGGCTAGCGACATCGCGCACCGGCTTCCCGAAAAGGGGCAGCTCATCCCCACTCCTAGGCCCCATGAGAGGGTGGTATTCCTCCCCCATTTCCTCCGTGGACTGGGCTTCCCTCTGCATCCATTTGTCCGGGGGCTCATGTTCTACTACGGCCTGGATTTCCACGATCTGGCCCTGAACTTCGTCCTCAACATCTCGGCGTTCATCGTCGTGTGCGAGGCGTTCCTCCGCATCCGCCCCCATTTCGGCCTATGGCTTAAGACTTTCAACGTCAAGCTGAAGGTGGTGCGCGGCAGCTAGGCGGAGTGTGGCGGTGCCATGGTTGGCAAGATGGCCAACGTCCTGTGGCTCGAGGGCTCCTTTGTGGAGACCCTGAAGGGGTGGCAGTCGGGGTGGTTTTACATCACCGAGCCGTGCGACCATAAGTGGGTCGCAGCCCCCGAGTTCCGGTCCGGACCCCCAACGTGGCTCACGTCCTGGAAAGAGATGGGCCTATCGTGGGGCAACCAAAAGGAGGTGACTGGACTACAAACATGCATCCAATCCTTGGTGAACAAGCAGCTCAGGCTTGTCAACGTAGTCTAGGTTATGCTCATCCGCTTGATCCTCCCGTGCCAACAACGGGCCTTCAATCTGTGGGAGTTCAATCCGGCACAACACTGAACCCTGAGTAGGCTCTTCGACACAACGTACGAAGATGCCTAGAAGGTGATTTTGAAAGGCGCCGAGGCTCCATCATCCGCTACTGAGGATCGCGGAATCAGCGCGCAGCGTCATGCTAGCGCGGTAAGTTTTTTCTACCTTTTACAGGGCACAAGTTTTTCATAGTTTAACTCTGTGCGGGATCTAAACTCCCTTACCTTTGACAGGATTGGCAGGCGAAGTCTGGACGGATCGATTGTCCGGTGCCTTTGCCCGAAGGACCACGGACGCTCAATTGGCGAAGCTGCTGGCTCCGGCACCCTATGTGGTGCCAGAGAAGAAGGCTGCAAAAAAGGCTGCGGGGACTCGAAAGAGTGCCCGGCGCCTGGAGGTGTCGGATTCACCATCCGACGAATCGAAGACGCACTCCTCCCAAGAAGACGAGGATGAGGAAGAAGAGACCCCTCCCCCTCCAGCGGGGGAAGGGAAGAAAAGGAAGGCCGCCCCAACTGGGGAGGCCGAAGGGTCCAAGAAGGGGAAAACCCTTTCTCCGGACTACTCCACCAACGCCGACGACGGCACAGAGGAGTGGGCGCCCAGGGCCAAGCCCTTGGTGAAATTGTAAGTATCCGGATACCGAAGTAATTCATAGTATTCGTTTATTGCACAGCTTTCCCTTATGTCGAATGTGTTTATGCAGCCCACCCAAAGACCGGCTCGACGAGTCGTCGAGCAGCTCACTGGACTCATCGGACATGAACTCACTTCCGACGGCTTCCTGCCCCCGCCCTACGGACGACACTGAAGTGTTGTCCCAACAGGTTCCAATCCGGGAGGAGGTGGTCCTGGAGGTGCCGCGAGGCGACCTCCCGGACTCCAGGAGTAAAGGGGATGAAACCCCCCAGGGCTCCAAGTCCGGCTCTAGGCCGGACGCCGCTCCGGAACCTCCAATGGTTCCAGAGTCCGGCGGTCGACCTCCTTCCAAGAGGAGCAAGCCCGCCGTGCCGATGACCTCCGTCCAACCGGAGGCGCCGGACAATATGTTGGAAGCGCTCCAAGGCGCTTCCATCGACGAGGGGCACCACACTATTATGAGTGCGGTGATCCAGAAGGTTCAGTCTTCCAAAAGCGGACTGACTGAAGCTTGTACTAGCCTTTTAACAGGCTTTGAGGTAAGTAAAGAATGTGTAAATAATATTACCGCATAGACAGTAGCCCCTGATGCTCTATTTGGCGTTCGGGAAGAAAAGCCGAATAGAGGATCAATTAAAATTCGCAGGAGTCTAACAAAAAGGAGTCAATATGTGTGTGCAGGCTTCCCTGCTGGCGTCCGCCGCACTGACTGCGGAAGTGGACACGCTAAAGCAGGACCTCGAGCGGTTTGAGCAAGAGCTCGGGCGTGCCAAGAAGCAGCTCGGGGACAATGAAGGTAAGAAATACCTTGTTTAAATATAAAAAAAGGTGCAATCGTGAAAAATGACAGGATTATCGTGGCTATTGTAGGGGCCACGTCTGAGGTGGCGACCCTTAAGCAAGCGCTGGACGAGGCCGAGAAGAGGGCAGCCTCGGAGCACACCGAGCGGGAGAAGTATGAGGCCGAGGTTGGCAAGGTGCGGCAAGAGCTCCAGGCTCTCATGGAAAAACATGAGAGTTTGGAGCGTGACTTAAGGACGCGAGCGTCCGAGCTCGCGGCGGCTATTGAAAGTGCCAAGTCTGCCAAGGCCAAATCCCAGAAGACCCTCCAGGAGTTGGATGAGGTGAAGAAGATAGCATCGGGTAAGGCATTCTTTATGCAAAGCAAACACATAAGCGTGAGTTACTTGTTACTTACCCGAATCTGGTGTTCTCCTGGCACGTTCGTAGATCTTCCCCAGAGTCTGTCTGATGCCGCCGCATTCTATCGAGCTGAGGAGGGAAGCTCGACGGAGAAGGTGTTCTGGTCTCAGTACGCTGAGGCCAGACACCCCGTGCCCCTGAGCGACCAGCTGAAGCAACTGGTCGAGCTCCACAAGGCGGCCGAACAGGCCATGAAGGGCCTCATAGTTCGGCTGTGGCCTGGAGAGGCCCAGCCTGGGAGCTATTTCGGGCTGGTGCGGTGGCTGGTGGAGGCCTGTCCCAGGCTCGAAGTCATCAAGCGCTCCGTCTGCATTGAAGGTGCCCGTAGGGCCCTTGCCCGTGCGAAGGTGCACTGGGGCAAGCTGGATGCTGAGAAGCTTGTGAAGGACGGGCCACTGCCGGGGAAAGAGCATCGCAAGCCCGAGAATTACTATAAGGATGTTCTGAAGGGTGCCCGCCTTGTGGCGGATGAATGTTCCATGGATGTAATTTAAAACTCGCTCGTTTTGTCCTGTACGCTGAAAACTTGTTCATATGCGCTAAGCAATGTTGTTTGGAATTTAAAATATTACCTTCTGTGCGGCTGTTTATAAATACTGAGAGATGGCGAGTCGTCGGCTTCTGCCCCCGTGCCGCTAGTGCTGGGGTGTTCGGGGATAAACCTGGGCGCTCTTTTTCCCATATTTGGGTCCTTCGAGGGAGGCGCTTAGCCCAACGAACAAGGCAATCGGACTATAATGCATGAACATTCTCACTTAGCCATAGAATTCTATAATTTTAAATTTCGGCGAAGCCCCTAGTATTCGGAAGACCGAGTTCAGGGCGCTATCCACGCCTTGGCTGGATAGAGCCGACTCCTCGCCCTAAGCGGCATAAGTCTTTAGGGACTTGAAAAAACCTCTCGAACAGCGACCAGCTCTCGCTTCATCATGACAGTCAGTTTTAGCTTTCTCCACTGAGGTGCTCGGCCCAGCTCAACTGGGGCACAATCCCAGTGGTTCTCCTAGTGCTACCTTAGCCGATATAGCGGAACGTAAGGCACCAAAACATAGGAGCCGGGCAAACCCAACTATTGACCCAAGACATGATTCGGAGCCGATGCATATAATGCTATAAGTTCGGGGTGCCGCACTTGTTAAAGTGTTCGGACATCTCACACCATATTTGATGGGTACTAAAGCCCCTGGCATATTTTGGCCGTACCAATGTGTACGGGTGCAACATGTCGTTAAGGAACATATATATATATAAGAGAGTAATGAAAAAATAGACAAAAGCTATGCATTGTTTATTAAAGAGGGCTGCGATCAAGGTAGAACGATACAAATAATGCGATAAGCAAAAGGTTGGACTATTTAACATGTCCGCTCCAGGGGCAAGCTGCTGAATAATATGAGAAACAGGTATACTTCTCGTGATAGAGACCACCTGGGAGTTCCGTAATGCGGCGTGGCTTGTCTGCTTCCCTGGTTCTTGCATCGTTTGTGCGGCAATTGGACTGCCGAACAGGCCTTCCGAAGAGTGGAGTCCTGAAAGTAAGAGAAAATTAAAAAATCGGCAGCCCCTAGTACGTTTTAAGCCGTGTTTTGGGCGTGCCGTGATGGTGCCCCTCCCCCTGTACCATGGTATCTCTAGAGCGTAGTTATGTACGCGAAGTACTGGCATCGCCTTTTCACGAGGGTTGGGGTTGGGGCCGCATTGCTACGCCTGCTCGGATCGTGCCAGGCGGTCTTGTTGAAGGTTACTCTGGGCGCGCTTGACGGTGTCCGGTCGTTTAGTGGCTGGACTGGAGAACTGCTTGGAGAGGCTGCTTTGTACTTCCGCTGCAAGGGCCGCCGTGTGCTCCTCCGTTCGGAGGGAGCATTCGGTGTTTCCATTGACCGTAATTACTCCTCGAGGGCCCGGCATCTTGAGCTTATGGTATGCGTAATGCACTACCGCATTGAACTTAGTGAATGCGGTTCGCCCGAGCAGTGCGTGATAACCACTGCGAAACGGGACTATGTCAAAGATTAGCTCTTCGCTTCAGAAATTATCCGGAGATCCGAAGACACTTCAAGTGTGACTGAGCCTGTATAGTTGGCCTCTACACCTGGTATTATGCCTTTAAAGGTCGTTTTGGTGGGCTTAATCCTCGAGGGATCTATGCCCATTTTCCATACTGTATCCTGGTAAAGCTGGTTCAGGCTGTTGCCGCCGTCCATAAGGACTCTAGTGAGATGAAATCCGTCAATAATTGGGTCTAGAACCAATGTGGCGAATCCACCGTGACGGGTGCTAGTGGGATGGTCCCTTCGATCAAAGGTGATCGGGCAGGAGGACCATGGGTTGAACTTTGGGGCGACTGGCTCTATCGCGTATACGTCCCTTAACGCGTGCTTCCGCTCCCTCTTGGGGATGTGGGTTGCGTATATCATGTTCACCGTCCGCACTTGTGGGGGAAAACCCTTCTGTCCCCTTTTGTTCGGCGGCCGGGGTTCCTCGTCGTCATCGCTATGCAGCCCCTTGTCTTCGTTTTCGGCGTTTAACTTGCCTGCCTGCTTGAACACCCAACAATCCCTGTTGGTGTGATTGGCCAGTTTTTCGGGGGTGCCATGTATTTGGCACAAGCGGTCGAGTATTCGGTCCAAGCTGGACGGGCCCCTAGGATTCCTTTTGAATGGCTTCTTCCGCTGACCGGATTTAGAGCCTCTGAATCTGGCATTAACTGCCGTATCCTCAGCATTGTCGCCGTTAATGCGGCGCTTCTGCTTGTTGGGACGCGACCTGCCACTAATGTCCCTGGTGTCTGAACTACCTGGGTTCTTGGTCATATTGTTGCTACGAGCGAGCTAGCTGTCTTCTCCCGCGCAAAAGCGGGTCATGAGTGTCGTGAGTGCTGCCATAGATTTCGGGTTTTCCTGTCCAAGGTGCCGGGCCAGCCACTCGTCACGGATATTGTGCTTGAAGGCTGCTAGGGCCTCAGCATCCGGACAGTCGACTATTTGATTTTTCTTTGTTAGGAACCGTGTCCAGAATTGCCTTGCCGATTCATCTGGCTGCTGAATTACGTGACTTAGGTCATCAGCGTCTGGGGGTCGCACATAAGTGCCCTGGAAATTGTCGAGGAATGCGGCTTCCAGGTCCTCCCACTAGTGCAGAACCGGGCAATAGCACCGGTTCGTAAGGCCCTTTAGTGTCGGTTCCATAACCGGCACTAAAGTGTGGGCACTAAAGGCCCCCCCCCTTAGTACCGGTTCAGCACGAACCGGTGCTAAAGGGCAACCACGTGGCACGAGCCAGCTCCGGGGGCCGGGAGCCCTTTAGTACCGGTTGGTAACACCAACCGGTACTAAAATGTTTGGGGGGTTTTTGGTTTTATCATTTCTTTTTCATTTAATTTTGTGTTTTCCATTTTAATTCTTTTTCGTTTGCTGGTATTTTACCGGTACTAATATAATGGTGATGTGTAGTATCGTAAATAATATAAATGATATAATAATTCATCATCATCATCATATTAATTAATATAAAAACTCTTGCATCATATATATCATCACCAACGGTTTTCATAGCAAAGATATCATCGAGTTCAACATGGTAATGATATTATAAGCGTTCATAACACCACAAAAGCAAATCACTGTTTGAGATTAAGTTCAGGACGAAGAACACAGACATGAGAGGACAAGTACTAAGAGAATGAACTAGCTAAGTAATCACTCCTGCTGCTTTCTCTCAGGTAAAATAGCATAGAACATGTATAGCTTTGCTGATTCATTAGATTGAAGCATGCAGATGAACCTGTCTCCTAATCATGGGTTGCGCTTCTGATTGCTGCCCCCTAGTACTTCTCTGTGATCGTTCACAATTTTGCTCCAGTCTTTTACTATTAAGCATTCCTCGCTATTAGAATCCTGAATGCACTAAAGTGCATTGTAGGATATCTTGGCCGTAAGCTAACAATATTCATGGTACCTTTAGTCTCGATCCAATCAGGCACAACATTCATCGGGAGTCCCTGTTGAAGAACATCATATAGTAACATACTTAGCAATGAAGTTTAGCTTAAAAAAATAATGTATGCAAAAGATGCACTGAGAAGAAATAGTAGAAATCTTACCATCTTTCCTAAATATATGTGACCGTAGTTTCGTACAAACACTATTGGTCGCACGTTTTGAGTACTAACATTTCTAAGTGCAGGAAGAAATTTGTCTTGACAGCATCAAGATCCTCAAGCCATGAAAACATAATGACTTGTCTCCTCGCAGTTTAGTTCAGCTCCGGGACAGTGGATGGTCCTGTCTACCAAGCCGGACATGTTTGCTTGACTGGAAGTAAGCTGTCAATATTAATTGAGATCTATTAATTATTCAACTGGTTCAAATAATCTCATATCGAAGACATAAATATGGTTGAGAAACTTACATAATGGTAGAACTGGAGGCGTCTGCACATCGACCCAGATGTCTCTATTACCTTCAATATCATCTTCCGGACGAATATCAAAGGTGATAACCATATCAGGCTCAAATGCATAAGCCTTGCATAGTGCTTGCCAAGTTTTGCATTCAAAATAGGTGTATGTGTCTGCATTGTATAATTTGACGTTGAAGGTATAACCATGCTCGGTCTTCAAGTAAACTCTTTTTACCTCCATAGTTTCGTTAGGACTGAAACCTATCTTATCCAAGACAAAAATTCTTGCATGGCAGGGGATACGCTAGTAGAATAGTGAAAAATTAAAATTAAAAGGTGAAGCAAAATGATGCATAAGTCATGCTTAATTATGGAAAAAGACTTGTCGTTGTGACTTACTGTATCCACTTCGAAGTTCTCATCCAGCTTGATCCTGAAGCGTCTATCATCAACTAGAAAATTTTGGCCGCACAGGCCGCGCTGGTCTTCGCAGTATTCACACATAATGAAATCGTGTTCGTCGTCAGACGACATTCCTATGTTCATAGGTGAAACATTAAACACTTATTAGTTCTATTAATTCAACTGATTCTGTTAATTCAACTAGTTCAACTAAGCACTTACGAAGAATATACCTAATTAATTAAACTAATTCAACTAACTAGTTCAACTAAATAATTGAACTAATTCATCTAATATCTAACATATATGTTCGTATATAGGTGAAACATTAAACACTTACTAGTTCTATTAATTCAACTAAATAAACTAGTTCTATTAATTCAACTAAGCATTTACTAAAAATAAACTAGTTCTATTAATTTCTTACTAAAATAAAGTAGGTAGTTCTATATAGTAATATTTTGATTAGATCATCAAATCCCATATACTTAAATTTTCTTACTAAAAATAAACTTGTTCTATTAATTTTCCTACTAAAAATAAACTAGTTATATTAATTCAACTAGTTCAAATAATCTCATATATATACCTAATTAATATCTAGCTATACTAATTCAACTAGTTCAACTTGTTCTAATTCATGTAAAATATATTTGACATTAATATTTAACGTCTTTTCCATAAATTCATCTAACCATTAACATTCTAACATTATTACCTACGTAATTTATCTAACATTAATCTAAACAACAGAAAATAGAAAATAAGTAAAAATTAACAATGTGTGTGTGTGTACGCACGACCGGGGGACGGCAGCGTACGGGCGGCGGCGGGCGACGACGGGGGGACGGGCGAGAGGCGGCGGCGACGTACGGGCGCGGCGGGGGCGACGGGTCGGGCAGTGACGGCGACGGGCGGCGGGGGCGGCGAGGGCGGCGCGCGGCGAAGAACTTTGGATCGAGAAGAACTACTGGTGGTCGATGAACTGATTTTTTCGTAGGTTCCATATATATAGGAGGGGTCTTTAGTGACGGTTGGAGCCACCAACCGGTACTAAAGGACAATTTTCGCCAGGCCAAGGGGCGGGAAACGGCCCCTTTAGTACCGGTTGGTGGCTCCAGCCGGCACTAAAGACCCCCCCTTTAGTACCGGTTGGAGCCACCAACCGGTAATAAAGGTTGTACGCTGCCACCAGCGGTGGACAATGTTTAGTCCCACCTCGCCGAGCGAAGGCCAGCCACACTGGTTTATAAACCCAGCCGCGGCTGCTCCTTCGAGCTTCTCTATATAGCAGGCTTCTAGGCCTAATTAACTAGGGCGCGCTGCCCTGTGAGCCTGCTGGCCCTTCTGGGCCTGCATTTGCACACCCTAGGTCTGGCAGGCCCACTGGGCAGCGCACCAACAAACTTTTTATATAGTTTTTCTTTTCTGCATTATTTATTTTCTTCTATTTATTTTTGAGTAGTTTTTTATATAGTTTTTTCTTTTCTGCATTATTTATTTTCTTCTATTTAGTTTTGAGTAATTTTTCTGTATAGTTTTTTCTTTTCTGTATTATTTATTTTCTTCTATTTATTTTTGAGTAATTTTTTTGTATAGTTTTTTTATTTTCCGCATTATTTCTTTTCTTCTATTTATTTTCTTCTGGAAATTGAATGCTGCAAACTGAACAATTAGGTAAATGACCGAAAAACAACAAATGATGTCAGAACATGTTGGAAATTGATGACATCACTTTGAATGCTGCATACTGAACACAAAAGAAGTGCGGAGTTCAAATAAGTTCAAAAAACATTGAAGTGGCCGTGTAACAGATGAGTTCTCCTCCGAAACCCTGATACTCCGAAAGAGTATGTCCAGTTTGTACACGAAGTGCGTCCAGTTTTTGCCGTGACCCTCTCTACTCTTTCGCGCATGCTATGTGGGTGATATGATGATACCATGCCAAGTTTCAACATTTTCAAGATTCATTTTGTAGTGATTTTCAATTTCACGGTCATTTAGCTCTCTAAACAATTAGGTAAATGACCAAAAAACAACAAATGATGTCAGAACATGTTGGAAATTGATGACGTCTCTTTGAATGCTGCATACTGAACACAAAAGAAGTACGGAGTTCAAATAAGTTTAAAAACATTGAAGTGGCCGTGTAAAAGATGAGTTCTCGTCCGAAACCCTGATACTCCGAAAGAGTTTGTCCAGTTTGTACACGAAGTGCGTCCAGTTTTTGCCGTGACCCTCTCTACTCTTTAGCGCATGCTATGCGGGTGATATGATGATACCATGCCAAGTTTCAACATTTTCAGGATTCATTTTGTAGTGATTTTCAATTTCACGGTCATTTAGCTCTCTAAACAATTAGGTAAATGACCGAAAAACAACAAATGATGTCAGAACATGTTGGAAATTGATGACGTCACTTTGAATGCTGCATACTGAACACAAAAGAAGTCCGGAGTTCAAATAAGTTTAAAAACATTGAAGTGGCCGTGTAGCAGATGAGTTCTCGTCCGAAACCCTGATACTCTGAAAGAGTTTGTCCAGTTTGTACACGAAGTGCGTCCAGTTTTTGCCGTGACCCTCTCTACTCTTTCGCGCATGCTATGTGGGTGATATGATGATACCATGCCAAGTTTCAACATTTTTAGGATTCATTTTGTAGATATTTTCAATTTCACGGTCATTTAGCTCTCTAAACAATTAGGTAAATGACCGAAAAACAACAAATGATGTCAGAACATGTTGGAAATTGATGACGTCGCTTTGAATGCTGCATACTGAACACAAAAGAAGTCCGAAGTTCAAATAAGTTATTAAAAATAAAAAAGAGGTGCAATGCTGGTTAATTTGCTTCAAGCCATTCGGAATAGTGTAGACTACACTGCACATAGCTCAGTGCAATCTATGCTATTCCACAAGGCTTGAAGCTAATCAACATGTAGGTGAGCATTGCAACTCTTCGTCATTGTTTGTGCACTCACGGCTTATAAACCGCTCATACTGCCTCTCTCTTGGCGAGGTGGGACTAAAAATCAGCTTACAAAGAAACTCTAGTACCGGTTCATGGCATGAACCGGTACTAAACGTCTTCGTGGGGGCCCCAGACTGACCATAGCCTAACACAGCCTCATTAGTACCGGTTCGTGGCATGAACTGGTACTAAAGGTTACCCACGAACCGGTACTAATGATGCCCGCCCGCCTAGCCGTTGGAACCGGCACTAATGGTCACATTAGTGCCGGCTCAAATTCAAACCGGCACTAATGTGCTTCACATTTGACCCTTTTTCTACTAGTGTCCCAACAGCTGATTGATCCTGTTGGCAAGCTGTTAAGCCAATGCCGAGCTGGTCCTTTAAGCTTGAGTGGGAGGTATTTGATGGCATGGAAATCATCGTCGCAGGCCATGTGGATATGAAGGAGATAATCCTCGATCCATACCGCAGGATCTGTTGTGCCATCATATGATTCGATGTTTACGGGTTTGAAACCCTCAGGGATTTGATGATCCATTATTTCCTCTGTAAAGCAGAGTGGGTGTGCGGCGCCTCTGTACCGGGCTATATCATGACGTAGCTCCAATGAGCTTTGTCTACTGTGTTCGGCCCTGCCAAATTTGTGGCTGGCGTGACGGTTGTCGTCTCGAGCCGTGGGGCGCCCACGCGATCCGTAGATCGATCTTGTTTGCCTTGCCTTGTCCTCCAACATATCTCGTAAGTCCGGCGCATAGTCCCGTGCCTTGGTATGGGGTGCGGCTTGAGTGGAGGTCCGAGAGGCCTCTCTGTCACGGCCACGATGTGGCCGGTCGGCCGCATCAAGTGCTTCCTCCTATAATTGGGGTAGCAACCTGCGCTTTGGTTAGCTCTTGGAGGGGCGCTCGAGTTTATGCTGTTCGGCCGCAAGGACTTCAGTCCATCTGTCAACTAGCAAACCTTGATCTTCTCTAAGTTGTTGCTGTTTTTCTTGAGGCTTCTTGCCGTGGCCATAAGCCTGCGTTGAAAACGCTCTTGCTCAACGGGATCCTTTGGCACAACAAATTCGTCGTCGTCGAGGCTTGCCTCGTCTTCGGAGGGAGGCATATAATTATCGTCCTCAACCTCTCTGTCTGCCGCTCTCTCATGAGGGCTGGTTTCTCCATCCTCCTGTGCTAAATCTTGCTGGAGGGGGTTTTCTTCCGTGCTTTTCGGAGTATTATTACCTCCCGTGCTGGAATCACCGTGTTTGTTTTGGCTGGATTTTGAGCGGTGCCGCTGACGTCGGCGCTTAGGCTGTTTCTTGGAGGGGTCATCCTCCGCTGTTCCATCGCCATCTCCCTCTTTTGGGGTGTCCACCATGTATATGTCATACGACGAGGTGGCTTTCCAGGGCCTAGTAGGCGCTGGTTCTTCATCATCTCCTTCATCGGCGTCCATACCGTCGATGTCTTCGGAGTCGAAGTCAAGCATGTCGGTTAAGTCATCGACAGTGGCTACGAAGTGGGTGGTGGGTGGGCTTTGAATTTCTTCATCGTCCGAATCCCAACCTTGCTAGCCATAGTCCGGCTAGAGCTCTCCTGATAAAGAGAGAGACTTCAGTGTCTTCAGAATATCACCAAAAGGCGAGTGCTGAAAGTTGTCCGCGGTAGTGAACTCCATGATCGGCGCCCAATCTGATTCGATTGGCAGGGGCGCGGAGTGTTCAGAGTCCAGAGAGGAGTCCGGCTCCTTGGAGTCACGAGTCTCGCAGAGTACGGGGCTGGTGTTCGGCTCAATCGCTGTTTGGATCGCAGCCCCCGAGGTGGCGTCCAACCGCCCATCCTCGATCGGCACAGTTGACTTCGAACTAAGGGTCGGAGCCGGTGCGGGTGCAGCCTCCAGGGCACCGTTCGGCGGTAGAGTTAGATCATGCTCGTCATGACAGTGCGGCGCGCTCGGTAGTGGTTCGAATCCGTCGAAGATCAAGTCCCCGCAGATGTCAGCCGTGTAGTTTAAACTTCTTAATCTGACCTGACGGCCAGGGGCATAGCTTTTGATCTGCTCTAGATGGCCAAGTGAATTGGCTCGCAGTGCGAAGCCGCCAAAGACGAAGATCTGTCCGGGGAGGAAGGTCTCACCCTGGACTGCATCGCCATTGATGATTGTAGGAGCCATCGGGCCTGACGGCGACGGCACAGAGGAACTCTCAATGAAAGCACCAATGTCGGTGTCAAAACCGGCGGATCTCGGGTAGGGGGTCCCGAACTGTGCGTCTAGGCTGGATGGTAACAGGAGGCAAGGGACACGAAGTTTTACCCAGGTTCGGGCCCTCTCGATGGAGATAAAACCCTACGTCCTGCTTGATTAATATTGATGATATGGGTAGTACAAGAGTAGATCTACCAAGAGATCAGAGAGGCTAAGCCCTAGAAGCTAGCCTATGGTATGATTGTTGATGTGTATCTTGTCCTACGGACTAAAACCCTCCAGTTTATATAGACACCGGAGAGGGTTAGGGTTACATAGAGTCGGTTAAAATGGCAGGAGATCTAAACATCCGTATCGCCAAGCTTGCCTTCCACGCCAAGGAAAGTCCCTTCCGAACACGGGACGGAGTCTTCAATCTTGTATCTTCATAGTCTAGGAGTCCGGCTGAAGGTATAGTCCGGCTATCCGAACACCCCCTAATCCAGGACTCCCTCAGGTGAAAGCAGAACACCAACGACCAGTTGGTCTCTTCCAACCTCTTGCTATTCCAGAATAGAAGTTTGACCATATTGAGATGGACTTCGTCACTAGATTTCCCAAGTCCAAGCATGGAAATTATGCTATCTTTGTTGTCATCGACAAACTTACTAAAGTGGCTCCTTTTCTGTCTATCAAAGAATCTATCATAGCAGCTCAGTTGGCAGAGCTATACACCTCCAGGATTGTCTCCTTGCATGGCTTTTCGCAGTTGATATCTTCAGATCGTGGAAGCATCTTCACTTCTAAGTTCTGGGACTCCTTTTAGAAGGCCATGGGCACCAACATTCGCTTCAGCACAACCTTCCATCCTCAAACTAGTGGCTAAGTCGAGTGAGTCAATCAAATCCTTGAAGATATGCTCAGGGCTTGTGTCATTTCTTTCGGTATGAAGTGGGAAGATTGTCTTCCATATGCCGAGTTCTCCTACAACAACAGTTTCCAAGCGAGTTCGGGCAAGGCCCCATTCGAGATTCTCTATGGCAGAAAGTGACGTACTCCTCTTAATTGGTCAGAGACTGGTGAACACCAAATTCTTGGCAATGACTTAATCACAGAAGCTGAAGAAATGTGTAAAGTCATCCTTGAAAATCTCAAAGCCGCGCAATCGCACCAGAAGAGTTACTATGATAGCAAGCATCGTGACTTGGCTTTCAAGATAGGAGACCATGTCTACCTCCGCGTCTCTCCAATGAAAGGTACTCATCGCTTCGGTATCAAAGGGAAGCTTGCCCCTAGTTACGTGGGTCCTTTCAAGATCATTGGCAAAAGAGGCGATCTCACCTATCAACTTGAGCTCCCGTCCAACTTCGCAAATGTGCACAGCGTGTTTCACGTGTCACAGCTTCGCAAGTGCTTCAAGACTCCTGATCGCACCATCAACTTCGAAGAGATTGATCTCCAAGAAGACATGTCTTATCATGAACATCCCATTGCTATTCTTGAAGAAACGGAGTGCAAGACTCGCAACAAGTTTATCAAAATCCTGAAAGTGAAGTGGTCACACCATTTCGACCGAGAAGCCACCTGGGAACGCGTGGATCACCTCCGTTCCGAATATTCGGAGTTCTTTCAGTCCTAGATCTCGAGACGAGATCCTTTCGTAGTGGTGGAGTGTTGTAACACCCTGGATGTAACTTGCCATATTTGTACTCTAACTCTTGCCATTTCCGGCTTTAAGTTATGAGTTTCCGTTCGTGGTTGGGTTTTTGTCTTTGTTTTGCATTTTGTTCATATCATGTCATCATGTGCATCTCTTTTGCATACGTGTTCGTCTCATGCATCCGAGCATTTTCCCCGTTGTCCGTTTTGCAATCCGACACTCCTACGTGCACCGGCGTCCCCCTTTTGTCTCTTTTCGTGTGCGGGTGTTAAATGTTCTCGGAATGGACCGAGATTTGCCAAGTGGCCTTGGTACACCACCGCTAGACCGCTTGTCAAATTTCGTGTCATTTGGAGTCCGTTTGATACTCCAACGGTTAACCGGGGAACCGTAAAGGCCTCGTGTGTGTTGCAGCCCAACACCCCTCCAAAATGGCCCAATAACCCTTCCAAACCATCTCCATGTCCTCTGCCGTCGGATCACGATCACGCGGGCGAAAACTACACCTCCTTTGGACACTCCTACTTCCTCCTACCTATATAAATGCATCTCCCCCTTCAATTCACGGTTGAAACCCTAACATTTTTTCCCACACTGCCGCCGGACGTGTCCGTCCGGGCCAGACGCCCGCACCGCCGCTGCCCGGACCAATCGCCTCCTGCCACGTGGCGCGCCACCGCCCTCCGACGCACCGGCCCGCCAAGGCCCGCAGCCGGCCCCCGCGAGCCCGCTCCTCCGCCGTCCTTCCGCTGCCCTTCCACCGCTCCTTGCTGCCCCACACGTCACGACCTCCGCCACCTGCCCTCATTGCCGGCCACCGCCCCGCCGCTGTCCCAGGTCGACGCCGGCCACCACTCCACCGCGTCGGACCCGGGCGCCGCTCCGCCGCCGACCTCCACCGCCCGCGCTGGATCCGGCCGCCGCCTTCGCCCAGATCCGCCTTCTCCCTCGTCAGCTCCGTCTGCCGTCCCCGACGTCTCTGGCGAACTCGCTCCGGCCATCATCGACAGTCGCGCCCGAACCCTAGATCCAAAGAGGTTCCCCAGTTTTCCCTCCAAGTCATTTATAATTTGCATTCTGATGCCCTGTTCGTGATGCCATAACTGCTTGCATGTATCTACGTTTTGTGCGTGCAATATATAAAAAGGTTCACAATGATGTGCTCTTCATTTCATTCCATTGTGACATTCTTGTTTGAGTCCATCTTGATGCCAAAATCGTGGATGCAAGAGTTCTATAAATTGTTAGGTGCCGATTCTTATCAGAGTATGAGGATTTGTCATTTTTGCTACATTTGTTGTGTGCTGCATATGGGCATGAGCTCTACATCTATTTTGATCTATGTGATGCCATATTTACAGGGGTGTTTGCCATGTATTTTTGTGATGAATGTGGTGACTAGCCCAAGCACGCAAAGTGGCCTTCGTGATATTGCTGATTTTAGGGACTTAGGATTTTGCCAAGTCCTTCCTCTTCTGTTATTTTTATACCATGCATCCTTGATGCTACAGTGAGATCCATGCTTGTTTTAAGTATCTTGAGTAAGGATGATTTGGACATATGGTTATGCTCTATCCATCCATGCCCCTGTTTGCATTTATGGAGTGCCCTAGCATGACTTAATTTTGCTCTACTTTTGCTATAAAATGTTCCTGGCAGATTGTTTACATGTTAATCAATTTTCCCATGGTTGTTGTAGATGAGCCATGCATGCTATGAACTTTCTCTTGCATTGGTTAGCTTCATGAACTTGTCTTCTTGCTATTGCTATGACTAGTTTGTCCTGCAAGGCTTTGTTATGAGTGAATCGAGCTCGCAAAGATGCCTTCATAACTCTGTTTTTGCCATGCTCAGTTTTCTGCTAAGTCTGAATCTGTAACGAAACTTGCTATGTTTACATGGGCGCCATCATATATTCTGTGCCTTTTTGGCTCATTGTCACTAAGGGACTTTTGTTCTATGCTTTGAGTAGATTCATGTCATGCCTTTGTTTGCTATGATCTTGTCGTGGAATTGTCACGGCAGATGTCCTAGAGCAAGGACTTAGTCGTAGGGCCATTGCACTAGGAAGCTTAAAGGGGTTAATCAGGACAAAGGACACGGGAGAGCTTTTATACTAGTTCGGCCCCTTACGATGAAGGTAAAAGCCTACGTCTAGTTGGGATTGGTATTGCTGGGGTTTCGATCTCCAAGAGGCTCAACTCGCCGGCTTGGTTATCGATTTGTTGTTTCTTGCCTTAAGCCGCCACCGAGTCGTCCCCTTATATACATGGGTTGACGCCTGGTGGCCTACAGAGTCCCGGCCGGCTTATAATCCTGTCCGGCTCGGTGACTTCCTTTACATTCCTTTCTCCACAAGTCTTTCCTTACATATGGCGGTTCATAATATCAGGCCTTAACCCGCCTTCAGGCCTTTGGGCCTTCTATAAGTCTTAATAAACTACAATCTTGAATGTTTACTGGGCTTCTTGCGTAACCCGCCATTGGGGCTGACCTGGCCCCTCCTGGGCGGGTCTCAACTGATAGTAATATCTCCAACATTAGGCCCAGGTTGACATTGAACTTTGCTCTTTGTCAATCTTCCATACTTAGCAAAAATCCATCTTCTTATCTTTACTGAAATTTCCTTGTAACCCGTCGTGATGTCATCTCTTGGAAACGCAAAAAACATTCATGACATCAATCTCCAACAGATCTTTCATCTTTAATGTTCCCCGAGAATCAAGGCGCCTGTATAGCTGGATAGCCATTTATTCGGTTCTCCCTTGATTTTCGCGCCCGTCTGTTGGCATCTTTCCTTATAAATAGGCTCGCACCTGACTTCCTCATTCTTCTCTCTCTCTCTCTCTCTCTCTCTCTCTCTCTCTCTCTCTCTGTCTTCTTCCTCTCGCGTCCCTGCCACTGCTCGAGCTTCGCCGCCGCTGCGCCTCATCTCCGTCGTCGACTCTGGCCGCTGCATCAACCTGAACCGATCCAGAAAACCCGCGGCGACCCCCGCACTAGACCTACAACCGTAAGTTTCCTTTCCTTCGTGTCTCAGATATTCATTAGGGTTTCCAAGCTTCTGCTTGTTCTTCGTCATTCATCATAGCTTCTTCGTAGTTCTTCCACTGCCTCCTCTTTTGGATCCAAAAGAGATGTATGTTTATTCAGTAGTTGTTTGACGCCTCCTTTTGATACTTGCAGACTCCTTTTTCTGGTACAAGAGTCATATTTAGATCTAATGAACTCATCTGGGCTGTATTTTTAGGTCTAGAAATTTTTTCATTTTGAACATCCATTTGATCTAAAATAATATCAAGCATTTTGGGAAACTTGTTTGTCCCAACACTTAGCTGAATCCGCTTTCTGAAAGAATCTGTAGTCATGGCGGCTTACCGCACCGGCTTTCTTTTCCTTATATGTCATTAGCCCATAGTTAAGCCGCCATTACATGTTTTGCATCCTCATCCTTTAACTGTTAACCTCACCGTAAAACTGAACCGGCATGTTGCTTTTCTTTTCAGTTCCTTGCACATCATGCCGTCAAAGACACCAACCATCTGTAACTGGGTCCCCTCAACCATAACTGAGGAACGTTTAAAAGAGTTCTTCATCATAGGATTTTTGCCATCAAAAGCCGTCATGTCTTATCGTGCTCCTGACCTGGAAGAAGAACGACCCAATCCGAGAGATGGTGAGGTGATCGTTTTTACTGACCACATGAATAGTGACTTCTCACTGCCCGACTCAATGTTCTTGAGAGAGGTCCTCCATTTTTTCAAACTCCACCCTCAAGATATCGGGCCCAACTCCATATCTAACATCTGTAACTTCCAAGTGCTCTATGAGGTATATCTTTTACAAGAGACGACCGTCGAATTGTTCAGAGAATACTTTTCTCTGAACCGGCAGAATGAGTGCACCAACGGCCTTAGTTTAGAACTTGGAGGTATATCAATCCAGCGCCAACAGGGTGCCGTCTTTCCCCTTATTGTCTTACCAAGCCACCCAAAGGACTGGAACCAAACTTGGTTCTACTGCCAGGACACATCACCAGCAAACGAGAAGCCGCTGTCGGGTTATCGCCCCGATCTCCTTGACTCCAAGTTTGCGCTTCCAGATAAGCTGACTGTCGTTGAACATAAGAGGCTGCTTCCATCCATCAAAAGGATCAACGCTCTGTTGGGGAACGGGTTAACTGGAGTTGATCTGATCGGCTGCTGGATCTCATCGCGGGTCATCCCTTTGAGCCACCGGTCAAAGCTGATATATGAGTATGGTGGAGGCCCGGATGACTCCCTTCATCACAGCCCCGTTCAATTGACAGAGGAAGATATTGTCTCAATGTCAACTCTTCTAGTGAACGGGAAATATGAAGATTGCAGTGTCGTCGGGTTAAACCCCTTCTGTCAGCTTAACCCAGTTCCAGAAGTAAGGATGTCATTATTTATCTCTTTTGTATTTCTCCAGCCATATTGTTTTAATACTTGCCTGACTCTTTACCTTGTTTTTACCTGTCTGTAGGCCAATTCTGACTTCTGGAAAGTTAAGTTTGACCACGAGGCGGCGAAGAAAGGGAAAGCCACCGCCATAAACGCCAAGAAAACGACCCGGAGGTTAAAAAAGAAGAAAAAAAGTACTGCTGAAGACCTGATGAAGCTTGATGATACATCTGACTCGGAGGTATCCCTTGATTCCCTTGGCCAATTTTTTAACAATCTTATTGACACTGATCATTACCAGGATGACACTAGGGACAGTCAGGCCGGGGAAGCAGAGGTAACTATCATTTCCTCCGACTTAGAGACCTTACCAAGACACAAAGTTCGACGAGTGACCCGTAAAGTAAGGTTTTCTAACCCTTTAGCTCACTTGGATCCCAACGTTCATTTGAAAAAGCAGCAACATGAAAGCCGCCGTCAAGCTGGGATTGAAGATGAACCAACGGTCGTTCTTCAACAAACTCCTCGGAAACGTCCGAATGAGGTTTACTTATTTCTGTCTTTAACTCTGTTTAATGGATCCTTCTCCTTGTATTTCTTTTAACTCTATTTTATCCTTTCAGGAGGTGTCTCGCTCTTTTGGCGACTCATCGCAGACGCAATTCCCGGCTTTCAAGACTGCTCGCGGGTAATCAGAAATCATCCTTTCTTTCGGGTTTGTTCAATTGTATCTTTATACTGACAACCCTGCAACATTTTTTCTTAGTGGCCAAGCTAAATCCAAGAAAGCGAAGGTACCAAAGCTGGCGGAAGACCCGCCCACGCTGGCATCTGACCCGGCTAGGCCTTCTTCTCCGTTAACTAACACTCTAGAAGACCCGCCTGTTGACACCAAAGCAAATCCTCCCGAGCCGTCATTTGACGAAACCACTATGAACCCTTCCACAACCGGACCATCAAGCTCAGCCAACCCGCCATCTCCGTCCTCATAAGATGTTCAGATTACTGGAAGCTGCTTTATTGAACCAGGGAACCCAACCGTGCTGGCTCGGTGTACAGCAAAACAAGAGGGTTGGAGAGGCAGAAAGTTTGTTCTGACGTTGCCAACTATGACCGGCTCAATGCCAATGATATTTTATCCGGCTATCTTAACCGTGTACACTCTAGCCGCGACTCTAAGATTGAAATGGTCAAACAACTGCAGTTGAAATATGAGGTATGTTTTTCTGACTTATCTGTATTCCTTCAGCCCCCTAGTCTTCAGATTATGAGTGAACCGGAATGACCTGTGGACTTTAAAATATAGGCTGAGACCTTTACCTCTGAAACTTTTCTTGACTTTAATGGATCAAAGCTTCACCTGTAGTCCCCAAGGGCCGGTTCATTTTGATAATAAATGAACCGGTACTTTAAATTGTGGCTTAACCTTTGAGAAACTTGCTGAACTGCATACATTAGCCCCCAAGTTCCAAGTGCTGATACTTTGTAAGGTACTTGGGACTTCAATATGTCTGCAGAGTCGTAGAAATTTGATTTGGCATACATTAGCCCCCAAGTGTCAAGTGGTTTTTTGTAAAGTACTTGAGACTTGAATCTTGATTTTTGAATTTGAAACCAAATCTTGACTCATATGAATGTGTTGCAGAATGCCTTATCTGAATTGAACTCTCAATTGACTGACGTGAAGACCCGGCTAGCGAGTCAGGAGACAGAAATCAAATCCGCTAACTCCCAACTGCATATAAGTCTCTCTGCAACGGAAAATTTAAAGACCAGCTTTGCTGCCAAGAAGAAAACTTGGGAAGAGGAAAAAACGCTTCTGACCCAACGTGCTGAGACTGGCGAAACAGCTTTGAAAGAGATTTCAACAGAGTTGAACGGGTTAAAGGGCCAGGTGTCTCAAATGGTAGCTGCTATCTTTGGTAAGCTGTCTGACTTTAACTTTTGTGTGTTGTTTGCCGATCCAGAGTATAATCCGCCAACTGACTTTGTGTGTAAAATTTATGCAGGTCCTCGAAGAAAAAATCTAAGCCAAGACCCGTTGATTAAACTGAAGGCAGTATATACTTTGGTTGAACAACTGTATATTGGCGCACAGCGGGCTCTGGCCGCCATCTCTCCTGCTAATCAAGGACCCAACCGGCTCAGCGACGTCCTGAAGAAACCGTCCATCCTTCCTGCCAGGTTTCAAGAAGTAAAACGCTCCTGCACGCGAGCCGGGGCTTTGACTGCCCTGAGCCGCTCCAAGGCTTGGTTGCCAGACCTAGACCTTGGGTCTCCTTTTGATCAGGATGACTTCATGGCTTGCGTGCGCGGAGTCCGGCCTCAGGCAACTACCCTTGGAGACGATACCAATGTTGATAAATACCAGCCGGGTTTTGATAGTGAGAATAAGAAGATGGCCACTCCCTCATACAAGGTAATAGATTTGATCCCACCAGTGAGAGAAGACACATTTGCCCCGGAAGTTGACCCAGTCGGCCTGATCAACGATGAAGCCAAATTTGTCGCCGTGAATGGTTTTGATTGGTCAAAACCCAACTTCCAGCCAACAGAAGGTGGTGAACCGGCGAGGGAGGAACAATGATAATCTTCATGGGCTTATAAAGCCTTGTAATAACTTAGTTGTGAAAATATTGTATGCTTTGCTTATGCCATCGCCCATAAAACTCTTTTTTATGTGAGTCTGTTTCCTGATGCCAATGTATGCATCGTATTTAATGTTTGTTTCTGCAATGTTTGAACTCTGTTCCTGTAAATACAAAGAAAAGACTGGCTTGGCGGCTTAGAACCAAACGGGTTAAAACACCCAATTTATAGCCAATACGTTTACCACAGTAAGAACCAGACACAGATATAAATAAAGGACAAGGGCTAACGCTTTAGTTAATGCAGTAGGTAAGTGCGTATAAGTAATAACCATACCTTGTCCCGTTTGATCTTTAGACCGCCGGTTTAAATAACCCAGATGATGAATTTGATAATTCAATCTTTATGAGAAGCCAATGCTTTTTTGAATACTCAATGATTACTATACCTTGGTAGGATGTACCTTTTGATCCATAAGCCGCCGGTGTGAATGACCCTGGCGGCTGTGTTGTCAAATAGTCGAGCCGGTGAAGAAAACCTGGCTAATTGTTTGTAATATTGAAACAACAAAAAACTAAAAGGGAAGCAACAGATAATAAGCATAATTTAACCCTGTATTCAAAAGTTTGGGGGTTTCTGATTCGAATACGATTAGTAAACCAGACCAAAGGGGTTAAGCTAAGGTTCGAATACGACCATATAGCCCCCAGTGGCTTTGGCGTTGCGCCGATCAAGAGGGTACCGACATCTATGTTCTCTTTGGTTCGAATACGACCTATGTTTGAACAGGAAGCCCCCAAATGACCTTGAGAGGTTTTTAACGACCCTGATTCGAATACGATCCAAGTCGGACCCAAAAGGGGTTAAGCTATGATTGGGATACGATCAAGAAGCCCCCAAGTGAGTTTGGCCTTGAGCCGATCAAGAGAGTTAAGACAGCTATGTTCTCTTTGGTTCAAATACGACCTATGTTTGAATAGGAAGCCCCCAAGTGATCATGAGATTGCAGCTAGATTCTGATACGATCATAAGCTGGACCAAAAAGGTTAAACTTGATTCAAATATGATCAGCTCCTTAACAGTCATTTGAAAAATAAGAAATAACAAAGATGCATAATCTTTGAAAAGAAAAGAGACCGATGGACTTACTTTATTGCTTAACATGGTATATACAATGTTAAAGTATGTACATGATGAGAGTCGGCGGCTCAGGTGTAGTATGGCCGAAGTTGAGCAATGTTCCACAGCCAGCGGGTCTCCTCCTCCGACTTACGTGATTCTGTGTGCTCTCGAACGTCAATGAGGTAATATGACCCGTTGTTTAAGTTCTTACTAACCACAAAGGGTCCTTCCCAAGGTGGGGATAACTTGTGTGCATCTGACAGATCCTGGATGAGCTAGATCACCAAGTCGCCTTCCTGAAAAGTCCTGGACTTAACCCGGCGGCTGTGATAACGGTGCAGGTCCTGTTGATAAATTGCCAACCGGGCTGCTGCTAAGTATCTTTCTTCATCCAACAAGTCAAGTGCATCCTGTCTTGCTTGCTCATTATTAGCTTCAACATAAGCCGCCACACGGGGAGAGTCATGACAGATGTCACTAGGCAACACTGCTTCTGCTCCATAAACCATGAAGAAAGGTGTGTAACCTGTCGACCTGTTAGGTGTGGTGTTGATACTCCATAACACCGAGGGTAATTCCTCTACCCAACAACCCGGCGTTCGCTGTAAGGGAACCATAAGCCGGGGTCTTATACCATTCAAAATTTCCTGATTGGCTCTCTCAGCTTGACCATTGGATTGAGGATGAGCTACAGACGAAACATCAAGCCGGATTGTTCACGTTGATAAAACTCCTCCATAGCCCCTTGGGATAGATTAGTGCCATTGTCAGTGATAATGCTGTATGGAAAACCAAAACGGAAGATCACCTTTTTCATGAACTGAACGGCCATGGCCGCGTCACACTTACTGGCTCCGCCTCAACCCACTTAGTGAATTTATCAACTTCCACCAAGAGATGCGTATTTTTATCCTTGGACCTTTTGAAAGGCCCTATCATGTCAAGCCCCCAGACTGCAAACTGCCAAGTGATTGGGATCATTCGGAGATCCTGAGCCGGCACATGCGCCAGTCATGCAAACTTTTGACATCCATCACATCTACTGACCAGATATTCTGCATCAGCATGAGCCGTCAACCAGTAAAAACTGTGACAAAAAGCCTTGGCCACCAGAGATTTTGACCCGACATGATGACCAC
This sequence comes from Triticum urartu, assembly GCF_003073215.2. NCBI lineage: Eukaryota > Viridiplantae > Streptophyta > Magnoliopsida > Poales > Poaceae > Triticum > Triticum urartu. Next base: position 113,786,953 of record NC_053027.1, on the reverse strand, counting down.
AATCGCCTTCATGGATCTCACGAAGTATTTCTTGACCTTCTTTGGGGGAAGCACACCGTTGATATGCTCCAGAGACACTGCGATGGTATAATTCCCCATCCGAAATCGAAATTGACTTAGACCGCCGGGTTATCTGTCGAGCCAGAGTCTCATCTGCTGGCAACTCTCCCCGGGTCATATAGCCAAAAACGGTACTGTCCAATCTGGGATGACATGAAGAGCCGCGACCAACTGTGCCGTCTCGTCAGGAATAGCTAAATCTTCCTCTATGGGCAACTTGACAGACGGGTTATGCAAAACATCCAAAAAGGTGTTAGGTGGGACCGGCTTACGCTGAGACCCCAACCGGCTTAAGGCATCAGCCGCTTCATTCTTTCGACGGTCAATGTGCTCCACCTGATACCCTTTAAAATGTCCTGCAACGGCATCAACCTCTCAGTGATAAGCCGCCATGAGAGGGTCCTTGGAATCCCACTTGCCAGACACCTGTTGAGCCACTAGATCTGAGTCGCCAAGACATCTGACCCGGCTCAAACTCATCTCTTTCGCCACTCGAAGACCATGGAGCAAGGCTTCATACTCTGCTGCATTGTTAGTGCAAGGAAACATCAACCGTAACACATAACAAAATATGTCACCTCACGGAGAAGTTAACACAACTCCAGCCCCCGAGCCTTCCAACTGTATGGAACCATCAAAATGAATAGTCCAATACGTATTGTCTGGTTTCTCTTCTAGCATCTGCATCTCTGTCCAGTCATTAATGAAATCAACCAGTGCTTGAGATTTGATCACAGTATGTGGCACATGCTTCAACCCATGAGACCCAAGCTCAATTGCCCACTTGGCAACTCGCCTAGTGGCTTCCCTGTTTTGAATGATGTCTCCCAAAGGAGCAGAGCTAACCACGGTGATTGGATGTCCCTGAAAATAATGCTTAAGCTTCCGGCTTGCCATGAACACCCCGTATACAAGTTTCTGCCAATGTGGATATCATTGCTTGGATTCAATTAACACCTCACTAACGTAGTAAACCGGCCGTTGGACCGGATGCTCCTTACCGGCCTCCTTGCGCTCCACCACAATAGCCACACTAACAGCTCGTGAGTTAGCGGCTACGTATAACAGTAGCGGCTCTTTCTCAACTAGAGCAGCTAGGACCGGCAGCTCAGCAAGCTGCGTTTTCAAATCTTCAAAAGCAGAGTTTGCAGCATCGCTCCAAACAAAATCACCTTTTTTCTTCATCATCTAAGACAGAGTTATTGCCTTCTCCCCTAACCGGCTTATGAACCAGCTCAAAGCAGCAACACGGCCCGCGATTCGTTGAACGTCATTGATGCATGTTGGCTTGGCCAGGTGTCGGTGTCAAAACCGGCGGATCTCGGGTAGGGGGTCCCAAAATGTGCGTCTAAGGCGGCTGGTAACAGGAGGCAGGGGACACGATGTTTTGCCCAGGTTTGGGCCCTTTTGATGGAGGTAAAACCCTACGTCCCGCTTGATTTATTCTTGATGATATGAGTATTACAAGAGTTGATCTACCACGAGATCGGAGAGGCTAAACCCTAGAAGCTAGCCTATGGTATGATTGTATGTTGTCCTATGGACTAAGACCCTCCGGTTTATATAGACACCGGAAAGGGCTAGGGTGACACAAGGTCGGTTACAAAGGAGGAGATATACATATCCGTATTTCCTAGCATGCCTACCATGCCAACTAGAGTCCCATCCGGACACGAGATGAAGTCTGCAATCTTGTATCTTCATAGTCCAACAGTCCAGCCAAAGGATATAGTCCGGCAGTCCGGAGACCCCCTAATCCAGGACTCCCTCAGTAGCCCCTGAACCAGGCTTCAATGACGATGAGTCCGGCGCGCAGTATTGTCTTCGGCATTGCAAGGCGGGTTCCTCCTCCGAATACACCATGGAAGAATTTGAATACAAGGATAGTGTCCAACCCTACAAAATAAGTTCCACATACCACCATAGAGAGAACAATATTTCCACAAATCTAATTTGCTGACTTCTTTTGGCAACATGACATTATGCCATGGCCCGGTGATTATTCAAACCGTTTCCTTTAACTAGCTCCACACATAACGCGAGGAAGTTTTTTGACACGTCTTATCAAAGCGGAGATCTTGTCCCCCTTATTACGGGATTCTCATCAATACGGGCGTGGGTAACCCAACCGCGCCATCGATTACGGCGCTTGGGGGATAAGCGAGTTTTACCAGGCTAGTGGGCACATAGTTTCGGCCGCCCTAATAAAGGGACAAGGTTTAACCTTTTTCTACCCACGCCTTCTTCCTCCTTGCTCATCCTCTCTTGCGCACTCGAGCTCCAATGCCCAAGCTTACATCCTTCCCCTCAACCTTCTCCAATCATGTCCGGAGTGGGAGGCAAATGGATGGCTTCCTCTGTTATGGAGGGACACATCAAAAAGCTGCACAAAGCCGAATACTTATCCGCGAATATCGCACATCGGCTGCCTGCTGCGGGGCAGATCGTCCCCACCCCGGAACCTCACGAGAGGGTAGTCTTCCTCCACCACTTCCTCTACGGACCGGGGTTTCCCCTCCATCCATTTGTTCATGGTCTTATGTTCTACTACAGGCTGGAATTTCATGATCTGGCCCCGAACTTTATCCTCAACATTTCGGCGTTCATCGTCGTGTGTGAGGCTTTCCTCCGCATCCAGCCCCACTTCGGCCTGTGGCTGAAGACCTTCAATATCAAGCCGAAGGTGGTGGGAGGCCAACAATAGGAATGCGGCGGAGCCATGGTGGGCAAGATGCCCAATGTTACATGGCTTGAGGGCTCACTCGTGGAGACCATAAAGGGGCCGCAATCGGCCCGGTTCTACATCACCGAGCCATGCGACGCCAACTGGGCGGCGACCCCCGAGTTTCAATTCGGAATCCCCACGCGGCTCACCTCCTGGAAAGACAAGGGCCTATCCTGCGGTGCAACGACGGAGCTGGACGGACTCCAGAAATGTATCCGGAATATGGCAAGCAAGAAGCTTAAGCTCGTCAACATAGTCCAAGTCATGCTCTTCCGCCGGATCCTCCCGTGCCAACAACGGGATTTCAATTTATGGGAGTTCGACCCGGCCTGGCACCAGACTCTCAGCGAGCTCTTCGATACGACGCACAAGGACGTCTGGAGGGTGCTGTTCAAGGGAGCCGAGGTCCCTCCCTCTCTCACCGAGGACCGCGGGCTAAGCGTGAAGCGCCCTGTAAATCCGGTAAGTTCTGTACATCTGGTAGGATATTTACTTCCCATTGCTTAACCACGTGCAGGGTCTGAGCTCCCATGCCTTTGACAGGACTGGGTGGAGGCATCGGAGCAGATCAACTGTCCCTCCCCTCTGCCCGAAGACACTGCGGATGCTCTCCTGACGGAGATGCTGACTCCGGCTCCTTACAAGGTGCCGGAGAAGACCAAGAAGGCTAAGGGAACCCGAAAGAGTTCCCGGCACCATGTGGTATCAGACTCATCGTCCGATGACTCCTCGGTGCACTCCTCCCATGAAGACGAGGAGGAAGATGAAGACGCTCCCCCCAGTCGGGGGAGACAAGAAAAGGAAGGCCGCCCGAACTGGGGAGGCCGAAGGGTCCAAGAAGGGAAGGACTCTCCTTCTAGACAGTTCCACCACCGCCGCCGACGGCGAAGACGAGTGGCTGCTTAGGGCCAAGCCCCTAGCGAAGTCGTAAGTATTCGGATACCAGAGTAACTCATAGCAATCCTTTGTCGCACTGCTTCTCCTAGTGCCGAATATGATTATGTAGGCCGCCACAAGCCCGTATCAACGTATCGTCGGACGGCTCCCTAGCTCGTCGGATATGGATAGCGATGCACTTCCGACCGCCACCTCCCCTTGCCCTACGGACAACACCGAGGTATTGTCTCAAGAGGCACCGGGTCGAGGGGAGACAGTCCCGGAGGCGCCTCAAGGCGACCTTCCGGACTCCGGGAGCAGAGGGAGCAAGGCTCCCGAGGGCTTCGAGTTCGTCCCTCAGCCGAACACCTCGCCGGAACCTCCAATGGTTCTGGACTCAGGTAGGCGGCCTCCTTCCAAAAGGGGCAAGACGCCTGTGCTGGTGACCTCTGTCCAACCAGAGGCACAGGACAATCTATTGGGAGTGCTTCGCAGCGCTTCCATCGATGAAGAGCACCGCACTATTATGAGTGCGGTGGTCCAGAAGGTTCAGTCCGCCAAGAGCGGATTGACTGAAGCCTGTGCCAACCTTCTAACAAGCTTTGAGGTAAGTTTTTGAAATATAAGGAAAAATATTACCGCATAGACAGTAGCCCCTGATGCTGCGTTCGGTGTTCACAAAGAAAAGCCAAACAGAGGATCAAATAATATCGCAGGAGTCTAATATAAGTATGTCAATATGCGAATGCAGGCTTCGCTGCTAGCATCTGCCGCACTGACTGCGGAGGTCGCCGCACTGAAGCAGGACCTTAAAGGGTCCAAGGACAAGCTCGGCCTTGCTAAGAGGCAGCTCGAGGAGAACAAAGGTAAATAGTACCTAGTATATGGATATGTATAAAAAGAATGCGATTGCAAAATGACAGGATCATTATGAATTTGCCAGGGGCCACAGCCGAGGTGGCGACCCTGAAGCAAGCGCTATTTGAGGCCGAAAACAAAGCGGCCAAGGAGCGAACCGAGCGGGAGAGGCGGGAGGCTCAGGTGGGCGAGGTGCAGCAAGAGCTCCACGCTCTCGTGACAAAGCACGAGGCGTTGGAGCTTGACTTGAAGACGCGAGAGTCCGAGCTTGCCGCGGCCTTCGAGAGCACGAAGAATGCCAAGGACGAAGCCCAAAAGGCCCTCCAGGAGATTGATGCGGTGAAGAAGATAGTGGCGGGTAAGGCATTTTATATGCAAAGCAAGCATGTGAAGGTAAAGTACTTGTTACTTACCCGAATCCGGAGCTCTCCAGGAGCATTCGCAGATTTGCCCCGCAGCTTGTCGGATGCCGCAATGTTTTACCAGGCCGAGGAGGGAAGCTCAACGGAGAAGTTATTCTGGGCCCAATATACTGGGACCGAACACCCGGTGCCTATGAGCGACCAGCTAAAGCAGCTGGTCGAGCTACACAAGGCGACCGAACAGGCCATGAAGGGCTTTATAGTCCGGTTGTGGTCTGGCGACACCCTTCCGAACAGCTACTTCGGCCTGGTGAGGCGGCTTGTGGATGCCTGCCCACGGCTGGAAGTCGTCAAGCGGTCCGTTTGCATCGAAGGTGCACGCTGGGCTTTCGCCCGTGTGAAGGTGCAATGGGCCAAGCTAGACGCCGTGAAGTTGATCAAGGAAGGGCCGCCAGAGGGCAAGGAGCATCGCCACCCCGAGATGTACTATGAGGGTGTCCTGAAGGGTGCCCGTCTCGTAGCGGACGAGTGTACCAAAGATACAATATTTGAGTAAACCCGCTCGTGTAATCCTGTATTCATGAAAACTTGTTCATATGCGCTATGCAACGCTGGTTTGAATTTAAAATATTACCTTCTGTTCGGCTGTTTATCAAATCTGAGAGATGGCTAGTCGCCAGCTTCTGCCCCCATGCCACGAGTGCTGGGGTGTTCGGGATAAACCTGAGCACTCTTGTTCCCATTGTTGGGTCCTTCGAGGGAGGTGCTCAGCACAACGAACAAGGCAATCAGACTATAATGCGTTATCACTCTCACTTAGCCATAGAATTCTATAATTTTAAATTTCAGCGAAGCCCCTGGTATTCAGAAGGCCGAATTCGGGGAGGGATACACGCCTTAAGCCGGATAGGGCCGACTCCTCGCTCTAAGCGGCATAAGTCTTTAGAGACTCGAAAACCTCTCGAACAGCGACCAGTCTCTCGCCTTATCATGACAGTCAGTTTTAGCTTTCTCTACTGAGGTGCTTAGCCCAGCTGAACTGGGGCACAATCACAGTAGTTCTCCCAGTGCTACCTTAGCCGATATAGCGGAACGTAAGGTACCAAAACATGGGAGCCGGGCAAACCCAACTACTAACGAAAGACATGATTCGGAGCTGATGCATATAATGCTATAAGTTCGGGGTGCCGCACTTGTGAAAGTGTTTGGACTTCTCACACCATATTGTGGGGTACTTAAGCCCTTAGTGTATTGGCTGTACCAAAGTGTAAGGTTGCAAGGTGTCATTAATGAACATATATATATATATATAAAAAACAAAGAATGCAATAATAGTCTTAATGCTATGCATTGTTTATTCAAAAAGGTGCGTTAAAGCAGAATGATACAAGTAGTGCGATAAGCAAAAAGCAGGACTGTTTGACATGTCCCTTCCAAGGGCAAGCTGAGGAATAGTATTAAAGCAAATATTTCACTCGTTATCGTAATCCACCTGGGAGTTCCGTTGTGTGACGTAGCTTTCTGCCTCCTTGGTTGCTGCATCATGTGTTCGGCAATCATGCTGCCTGACAGGGTTTCCAGAGATTAAAGTCCTGAAAGAGAAAAATTACAAAGCGGGAAGCCCCTAGTGTGGTTTAAGCCGCGTATTGGGGCGTGCCATAGTTGTGCCCCCCTCCCCGCCTGTGCCCATAGTATTTTCAATGCGTAATTATGTACGCGTGGCACGATTTTTGACGTTTGGATTGGGCCGGGGTGGGGGCCGCATTGCTATGTGAGCTCGGAACGTGCCAGGCGGTCCGGTTGCTGATTACTCCGGGCGCGCTTGATGGTGTTCGGGTCCTTAAATGTCGAACTAGTGGATTGCCTTAAGAGGCTGCTTTGCACTTCCGCTGCGAGGGCCGCAGTGTGCTCCTCCGTTCGGAAAGAGCGCTCTGTGTTTCCATTAACTATAATGACCCCCTGAGGTCCTGGCATCTTGAGCTTGAGGTATGCATAATGCGGTATCGCATTGAATCTCGCAAATGCGGTTCGCCCGAGCAGTGCATGATAACCACTGCGGAACGGGACTATATCGAAGATTAACTCTTCGCTTCGGAAGTTATCCGGGGATCCGAAGACCACTTCCAGTGTGACTGAGCCTGTGCAATGGGCCTCTACACCTGGTATGACGCCTTTAAAGGTCGTTTTTGTGGGTTTGATCCTTGAGGGGTCTATACCCATTTTGCGCACTATGTCCTGGTAAAGCAGGTTCAGGCTGCTGCCGCCATCCATAAGGACTCGAGTGAGGTGAAATCCGTCAATGATTGGGTCTAGGACCAGTGCGGCGAATCCGCCATGACGGATACTAGTGGGGTGGTCCATGCGATCAAAGGTGATCGGACAGGAGGACCATGGGTTGAACTTTGGGGCGATTGGCTCCAACGCATATAGGTCCCTGAGTGCACGCTTCCGCTCCCTCTTGGGGATGTGGGTTTTGTATATCATGTTCACCGTCCACACTTGTGGGGGGAAACTCTTCTGTCCTTCGGTGTTAAGCAGCCAAGGGTCTTCCTCGTCATTGCTATGTGGCCCCTTATCTTTGTTTTCGGCATTTAACTTGCCGGCCTGCTTGAATACCCAACAATCCCTATTGGTGTGGTTGGCTGGCTTGTTGGGGGTGCCGTGTATTTGACACGAGCGATCGAGTATGCGGTCCAAACTGGATGGGCTCGGAGTGCTTCTTTTAAATGGCTTTTTCCGCTGACCGGGTTTAGAGCCTTTGAGTCCGGCATTGACTATCGTATCCTCGGTATTGTCGTTGTTAATCGACGCTTATGTTTGTTGCGACGTGACCTGCCATTGCCATCCATGGTATCCGAAGTGCCATGGTTCTTTGATATGTTATTACTGCGAGCCAGCCAGCTGTCTTCCCCCACACAAAAGCGGGTCATGAGTGTCGTGAGGGCTGCCATAAATTTCGGCTTCTCCTGACCAAGGTGCCGGGCTAGCCACTCGTCGCGGATGTTGTGTTTAAAAGCTGCTAGGGCCTCTGCATCCAGACAGTCGACGATTTGATTTTTCTTTGTTAGGAACCGTGTCCAGAATTGCCTAACCAATTCCTCTGGCTGCTGAATTATATGGCTCAGGTCATCGGCGTCTGGTGGTCGCACATAAGTGCCCTGAAAGTTGTCAAGGAATGCGGCTTACAGATCTTCCCAACAGCCAATGGACTCTGCTGGCAAGCTGTTGAGCCAATGCCGAGCTAGTCCTTTAAGTTTGAGTGGGAGGTATTTGATTGCGTGTAGATCATCACCGCGTTCCATGTGGATGTGCAGGAGGAAATCCTCGATCCATAACGCAGGATCTGTCGTGCCGTCGTATGAGTCTATGTTTAGAGGTTTGAAACCCTCTGGGATTTGATGATCCATTACTTCATCTGTGAAGCATAAGGGGTGTGCGGCACCTCTGTACTGGGCTATATCGCGACACAGCTCCAATGAGTCTTGCCCGCTGTGCTCGGCCCGGCCGGATTTACTTTTACTGTATCCGGCGTGACGTTTATCGTCTCGCATAGTGGTGCGCCCTCGTGATCCGTAGATCGATCTTGCATGTTTTGCATTGTCCTCCAATAGGTCTTGCAGGTCTGGCGTATTTCCCCATGCCTTTTTATTTGAATGGCGTCGGGGTGCAGGCTGAGCTTTTGGCTGGAATGCCTCTATCGCGGCCACGAGGTTGCCGATTAGTCGCGTCATACGCTTATTCCTCCAGTCGGGATAGCAAGTTGCATTTTGGGTAACTCTTGGACGGGCGTTCGAGTTTATATTCCTCGGGCGCGAGGACTTTAGTCCATCTGTCAGCTAGCAGATCTTGATCAGCTTGAAGCTGCTGCTGCTTTTTCTTAAGGCTATTTGTCGTGGCTATAAGCCGGCGCTTGAAGCACTTTGTTCGACGGGATCCTCTCGCACGACGAATTCATCATCGTCGAGGCTTGCCTCGTCTTGGGAGGGGGGCATGTAATTATCATCCTTCGCCTATCCATCTTCCGCTCTCTCTGGAGGGCTGGCCTCTCCATCCTCCTGTCCTAGATCGTGCTGGAGGGGATTGTTGCCATCTTCGGCACTATCCAGAGTGTTATTATCTCCTATGCCGGTATCACCACTTTTGCTTTGGCGGGGCTTAGAGCGGCGCCGCTGACGTCGGCGCTTGGGTTGCTTCTTGGAGGGGTCATCCTTTGTTGTCCCGTCGCCATTGCCTTCTTTGGGTGTGCCCACCATGTATCTATCGTATGATGAGCTGGCTGTCCAGTGCCCTGTGGGCAGTGGTTCCTCTTCGTGTCCCGCATCGTCGTCCATACCGTCGATGTCTTCGGAGTCGAAGTCGAGCATGTCGGTTAATTCGTCGACAGTGGCTACCAAGTGGGTGGTGGGTGGGCAGCGAATTTCTTTGTCATCCGCATCCCAATCCTGCCGGACATAGTTCGGCCAAGATCCTCCTGACAAGGAGAGAGACTTTAATGAGTTCAGTATGTCGCCAAAGGGTGAGTGCTAAAAACTATCCGCGGAGGTAAACTCCATGATCGACGCCCAACCGGATTCGCTAGGAACGGACATAGGCGGTTCGGAGTCTGTGGCCGGAGAAGGATCCGGCAGTCTGACAACACGGCTCTCGTGCAGGGTAAGGTCGATGTTCGGCTCGATCGCCGCTGAGGGTAAGGCCTCCGTGGCGGGGTCCATCCACCCGTCCATGGACGGCGCAACTGGCTCCGAATTGAGGGTCGGAGCGGCTGCCGGTGCGATCTCCTGAACACTGTCTGATGGTAGAGCTAAATCGTACTCATTGTGACCGTGTGACGCACAAGGCAGAGGCTCGAATCCGTCGAAGATCAAGTCTCCGAGGATATCGGCCGTGTAGTTTAAGCATCCAAACCTGACCTGGTGGCCAGGGGCGTAACTTTCGATCTGCTCCAGATGGCCAAGGGAGTTGGCCCGCAGTGCGAAGCCGCCGAACACAAAGATCTGTCCGGGGAAAAAAGTCTCACCTTGGACTGCATCACTATCGATGATCGTAGGAGCCATCAAGCCTAATGGTTACGACATAGAGGAACTCTCAATGAAAGCACAAATGTCGGTGTCAAAACCGGCAGATCTCGGGTAGGGGGTCCCGAACTGTGCGTCTAAGGCGGATGGTAACAGGAGGCAGGGGACACGATGTTTTACCCAGGTTCGGGCCCTCTTGATGGAGGTAAAACCCTACGTCATGCTTCATTTATTCTTGATGATATGAGTATTACAAGAGTTGATCTACCACGTGATCGGAGAGGCTAATCCCTAGAAGCTAGCCTACGGTATGATTGTATGTTGTCCTACGGACTAAAACCCTCCAGTTTATAGACACCGGAAAGGGCAAGGGTTACACAAGGTCAGTTACAAAGGAGGAGATATACATATCCGTATTGCCTAGCTTGCCTCCCACGCCAAGTAGAGTCCCATCCGGACACGAGACGAAGTCTTCAATCTTGTAGCTTCATAGTACAACAGTTCGGCCAAAGGATATAGTCCGGCTGTCCGGAGACCCCCTAATCCAGGACTCCCTCACTAGGGATGTAATTGCCCTGATTTTATCCGGGTTAGCCTCAATACCTTGATTGGACACCAAAAAACCCAAGAGCTTGCCGGCTGGAACTCCAAAAAGACACTTGGCCGCGTTAAGCATCGTTTTGTAGACCCGGAGATTATCAAAAGTCTCCTTCAGATCTGTGACCAAGGTTTGCTCCTTCCTGGATTTTACCACTATATCATCGACATAGGCATGAACATTACGACCAATTTGATCGTGAAGACAATTCTGCACACACCGTTGGTAAGTCGCCTGGGCACTCTTAAGCCCAAAAGGCATAGACACATAGTAGAAAGCTCCGAAAGGAGTGATAAAAGCCGTTTTCTCCTGATCCTTGACTGCCATCTTAATCCGATGATAACCGGAATAAGCATCCAAGAAACTCAAACATGCGCAACCCACCGTAGCATCAATGATCTGATCAATACGGGGGAGAGCAAAAGGATCAGCCGGACAAGCCTTGTTCAGATCGGTGTAATCCACACATACGACAGGTGCCATTCTTTTTAAGTACAAGCACCGGGTTAGCTAACCACTCTGGGTGGAAGAGCTCTACAATGAACCCGACTGCCAAGAGCCGGGCCACCTCCTCTCCAATGGCCTTGCGCCTTTCTTCATTGAACCGTCGGAGAAACTGTCTGGCGGGTTTGAATTTTGGATCAATATTAAGAGTGTGCTTAGCGAGTTCCCTCGGGACACCCGGCATGTCTGAAGGTTTCCATCCAAAGATGTCCCAGTTCTCAGGGATGAACTCGATGAGCGCGCTTTCCTATTTTGGACCCAAGTTTGCACTGATGATGAACTGCTTGGATGAGTCGCTAGGCACAAAGTCAACCATCTTGGTGTCATTAGCTGATTTGAATTTCAATACCGGCTCATTCTCTGTTGTTGGTTTCTTTAATGACGTCATGTCCGCCGGGTCAACATGATCCTTATAAAACTTTAACTCCTCTGTTGCACAAACAGATTCAGCATAGGCGGCATCACCTTCTTCACACTCCAAGGTATCTTCCAGCTCCCATGTACTATAATGGTGCCCTTATGACCCGGCATCTTGAGCTGTAAATACACATAACACGGTCGAGCCATGAACTTGGCATAAGCCGGTCGCCCAAACAGAGCATGATATGGGCTTTTGATTTTGACCACCTCAAAGGTTAAATTTTCTGCTCTGGAGTCATAATCATCCCCAAAGGCTATTTCCAGTTCAATCTTACCAACTGGGTATGCCGATTTACCAGGTACCACACCGTGAAAAATAGTGTTGGATTGTTTAATATTTTTATCAGTCAAACCCATCCGGCGGAACGTCTCATAGTAAAGGATGTTGATGATGCTGCCTCCATCCATGAGAACCTTAGTGAATTTGTATCCACCAACCTGAGCTGCCACTACCAAGGCCAAGTGACCCGGATTATCAACCGGGGGCGGCTGATCCTCTCCGCTCCACACAATAGGCTGCTCTGACCAACGTAGATAACGTGGAATCGCCGGCTCAACGGCATTGACGGCCCTCTTGTGAAGCTTCTGGTCCCTCTTGCATAAACTAGTGGTAAATACATGGTATTGCCCACTACTCAGTTGTTTTGGGTTTCTCTGATAACCGGATTGTTGTTGCTGATTACCTTGGCCGGGTTGTTGATTATATCCTCCTTGGTTACCAGGATGGCCCAGACCATGAAAACCTCCTCCACCTGAACCGGCGCCCGGGCCATGAAAACCGCCTCCTCCTGAACTGCCACTTGGGCCGTGACCTCCGTCAAATGCATTTGAATTTTTAAACGCCTTCATGATCGTACAATCTTTCCATAGGTGGGTGGCTGGCTTCTCCCGGGTGTCGTGTCTTGGACAAGGCTCATTCAATAATTCCTCAAGGGTAGGACCTGACCCGCCCGACCGAGGGGGTTGTCTGCCCTTGCGCCGTTGATTACCACCCTATGTATTGGTGTTAGCAACAAACTCATTAGCCTTACGTTTATTATCTCCCTAATTTGCCAGGTTATGTTGGTGACCCTTGTCGTTGCCGTTCTTCTTTCCCTTCGTTGCCTTTTCTTCGTGAGACACCGGGTCCTTGGTAGTATCAGAATCAGCATACTTGACGAGAGCCCCCATCAACGTTCCCATGTCATTACAGTCACGCTTGAGCCTCCCCAGCTTCTGCTTCAGAGGTTCAAAACGGCAATTCTACTCCAACATCAAGACTGCTGAGCCAGCATCCATCTTATCAGATGAATGTATTATCTCCTTGACCCGGCGGACCCAATGTGTTGTGGATTCACCATCCTCTTGCTTGCAATTGGTTAGGTCCACAATCGACATAGGCTGCTTACACGTGTCCTTAAAATTCTGAATGAACCGGGCCTTCAACTCCGCCCATAAGCCGATAGAATTGCGTGGCAATCCCTTCAACCAAGTACGAGTTGTTCCATCTAACATCATAGTGAAATACTTGCATTGCAGCATCACTGACCTCCAATAACTCCATAGCCATCTCGTAACTCTCAATCCAAGCCCCAGGCTATAAATCAGCTGTGTAATTAGGCACCTTACGAGGTCCCTTGAAATCCTTTGGCAAACGCTCATTACGTATGGCCGGCACCAAGCAAGGAACGCCTCGGTTCTTGTGGCCACTCCTGCCTCGACCGAGGTTGCTGGATAAGCTGGAAATGTTTGATGAGCCGCCCGATCCGCTGCCATTTGAGCTGCTCGTTCCGCCTCTCGACGAATCCTGTCCTTATCCACCAAGTTGAGGGCTCCAGCCCGCACCGGCTCATGCCTATATGGCCGGTTGTGGCGTTGAGCATTGCTTGACATCTTTGCGGATTCCATATGCCTACTTTAACTCGGACTCCGGCTTGGGCGAGGGATTGAAAGGATCCTGTCTCGACTGTATGAGTATGCATCCTCCTACGCCAGAGCTGTTTGAAGAAGTTCTCTTACCCTCCGTGTTTCAATCGCCACCGGTGAGTCACCTTCCATCGGAAGAGCCGCCAGACGAGCCGATGCTATGATGAGGTTTTCCAAAGGTTTGGAGAAGTGACCCGGCGGCGTTGGGACGTAATGAGGTGGAGCGGTAATCGTACGGGGCGGATCCATTGCATGCGGCTGGACCGGTGCCCCGGGTGTTGTAATCCGGGGTATCTCTGGCGAGTTACTTCCCCCGGCTTCAGGTGTGTGAAAAAGATTCCTAGGATCAAGCGTCAGAGGCAGACATGATTTGGTTTTCTGATGCCTCCTCCTCATGACCTCGTTCGACGCGTTTAGATCCACCGAGAGCCGGAAGGTCTCCGCTTGAAGCTGCTGAGCACGAACGTCCAAAGCCGCCCGCTCTGCAGCCATACTGACTTCTTCTACGGCTAGATTTTCCTTAGCTTGCACCATCTCTTCACGTACACGTGCTACCTCTGCGTCATGCTGGGCTTTATCCGCCAGCTCTACCACAACAGTCAACAGAGTCGTCAGTTTATCCATGAGGTCCATCAAGATCTGAGCCGGGGGGCGCGCGGGGTCTCCTGACCCGGCTGCAGCCGACCCGGTAGCTGTGGAGTTCTGCCCGAGCTGTGTCCCCGCCATGAAGACTCTAGCCCAACTCAGCGGCTCAAGGGGGTCTAGAATACTGCTACCATCGGAACAGCCCCCGAGCATGCCGTCCTACAGCTGGTACAAAGAGTCCGTCTCACCCGTTGATGGTGCAGTGTTAGAACAGACGGCTGTCTCACCGCCCTCCACCGATCCTTCCGAGTATTCACCGCCGTGGACGCAGCCTACGAAAATGCTTCACGACAGATTGAACACGGGTGATCCTTGCGCGCTGAGCCATTTCGATGAGGTTGGTGTGGATGTCCGGCTCAGGGTCTGACTCGTCGATCCGGCCGATGAAGACGTGGATTAAGCCGAAGGCGACCCGGTACCCGTACTCAATTGAGCCGGCCTCGGGGCCCCAGTCTTCATCGTCGATGTAGAGCTTGCCGCGACGACTCTTGGTCATCCGGCCCACAGCGTATCCCTTGAGCCCTTCGAAGTTGCCCTTCAAGAACTCAAATCCACCATGCACTGGCCCCACGGTGGGCACCAACTGTCGTGGAATTGTCATGGCAGATGTCATAGAGCAAGGAATTAGTCGTAGGGCCATCACACTAGGAAGCTTAAAGGGGTTAATCAGGACAAAGGACATGAGAGAGCTTTTATACTAGTTCGGCCCCTTACGATGAAGGTAAAAGCCTACGTCTAGTTGGGATTGCTATTGCTAGGGTTTCGATCTCCAAGAGGCTCAACTCGCCGGCTTGGTTATCGATTTGTTGTTTCTTGCCTTAAGCCGCCACCGGGTCGTCCCCTTATATACATGGGTTGACGCCTGGTGGCCTACAGAGTCCCGGCCGACTTATAATCGTGTCCGGCTCGGTGACTTCCTTTACATGCCTTTCTCTAAAAGTCTTTCCTTACATATGGCGGTTCATAATATCAGTCCTTAACCCGCCTTCAGGCCTTTGGACCTTCTATAAGTCTTAATAAACTACAATCTTGAATGTTTACTGGGCTTCTTGCGTAACCCGCCATTGGGGCAGACCCAACCCCTCCTAGGTGGGTCTCAACTGATAGTAATATCTCCAACAGATCTGATCCTGTAGCATGTTGTTTGCTTGCTCTAAACATTGCTTCCTGATGTTAATTCCTGACATGTTAGTATATTTCACTAAGTCTGTGAAGCTGATATCTTTTGCACTTTTGCCATGCTTGTTTGAACCTGTTCTAGTGTGATTTAGCCATAGCTCACTGTTCATCTTTTGTCAAACATCTTGAGTAGATCACTGCCATGTGCTTTGTTGCTATGTTGGAGTGCAGTAGCTTAGTTTCTTGTTGCATTCTAGATGGCATCATGCTGTTAATCGCAGAATTGTGCCATTCTCGTTTTGCTTTCCATTTGCAAACCATGCATCCGGTTCTGGTGATCTCTAAATCAATTTTGACTGAAATCAACTCATCTTTCTAGCGGCGCACTTGGTTTGCCAAGTTGATGCCTTGATCAATCTTTTCCTTCCGGAGCACACATTTGCATTGCATATCACATCTCGCATATCATGTCATGTTTTGCATCATGTTGCTTGCGCATTCCACCGTGGTTGGTTTTTGTTTCCTTTGCTTGTGTTCTTGCTTTCGGCAGAGCCGGGAGATGAGTACGTGATCGAGGAACCTGTTGAGTACGCTTACGAGGATCAAGCTTTCGTCAACTCTGAGAACTTTGCAGGCAAGATCATCATACCCTCGAAATCACTTCTATCTTTGCTTGCTAGTTGTTCGCTCTAATGCTACGCCGCGTACCTACCAATTGCTTTATAATGCCTCCCATATTGCCATGTCAAGCCTCTAACCCACCTTTCCTAGCAAACCGTTGTTTGGCTATGTTACCGCATTGCTCAGCCCCTCTTATAGCGTTGCTAGTTGCAGGTGAAGTTGAAGTTTGTTCCTTGTTGGAACATGGATATTGTTGGGATATCATTATTATATCTTGTTTACTTTAATGCATCTATATACTTGGTAAAGGGTGGAAGGCTCGGCCTTATGCCTGGTGTTTTGTTCCACTCTTGCCACCCTAGTTTCCATCATACCGGTGTTATGTTCCTTGATTTTGCGTTCCTTACGCGATTGGGTGTTATGGGAACCCCTTGACAGTTCGCCTTGAATAAAACTCCTCCAGCAAGGCCCAACCTTGGTTTTACCATTTGCCACCTAAGCCTCTTCCATTGGGTTCCGCGGACTCAAGGGTCATCTTTATTTTAAACCCCTGGGCCAGTGCTCCTCTGCGTGTTGGTCCAAAACAGAGCAACTTGCAGCGCCACCTCGAGGAAACTTGAGGGTTGGTTTTAGTTGTACGTAGTGTTCATGCGGTGTGCCCCGAGAACAAGATATGTGCAGCTCCTATCGGGATTTGTCGGCACATCCGGGCGGCTTTGCTGGTCTTGTTTTACCATTGTCGAAATGTCTTGTAACCAAGATTCCGAGTCTGATCGGGTCTTCCTAGGATAAGGAATATCCTTCGTTGACCGTGAGAGCTTGTGATGGGCTAAGTTGGAAAACCCCTGCAGGGTTTTGAACTTTTGAAATTCGCGCCCGCGGTTATGGGTTGCTACCTCTTTTAGCACTGCGTTGGTTTTCCCCGAAGAGGAAGGGATGATGCAACAAAGTAGCGTAAGTATTTCCCTCAGTTTTTAACAACCAAGGTATCAATCTAGTAGGAGGTTACGCGCGAGTCCCTTGTACCTGCACAAAACAAATAAATCCTCGCAACCAACGCAAATAGGGGTTGTCAATCCCTATAGGGCCACTTACGAGAGTGAGATCTGATAGATATCATAAGATAATATTTTTGGTATTTTTATGATAAAGATGCAAAGTAAAATAAAAGCAAAGTAAATAGCAAAGTAAATAACTAAGTAGTAGGAGATTGATATGATAAAGATAGACCCGGGGGCCATAGGTTTCACTATTGGCTTCTCTCAAGAGCATAAGTATTATACGGTGGGTGAACAAATTTTGTTGAGCAATTGACAGAATTGAGTACAGTTATGAGAATATCTAGGTATGATCATGTATATAGGCATCACGTCCGAGACAAGTAGACCGACTCCTACATGCATCTAGTACTATTACTCCACTCATCGACCGCTATCCAGCATGCATCTAGAGTATTAAGTTAAAAATAGAGTAACGCCTTAAGCAAGATGATATGATGTAGAGGGATAGACTCATGCAATATGAAGAAAACCCCATCTTGTTATCCTCGATGGCAACAATACAATATGTGCCTTGCTGCCCTTACTGTCACCGGGAAAGGACACCGCAAGATGGAACCCAAAGTTAAGCACTTCTCCCATAGCAAGAAAGATCAATCTAGTAGGCCAAACCAAACTGATAATTCAAAGAGACCTGCAAAGATAACCAATCATACATAAAAGAATTCAGAGAAGATTCAAATATTATTCATAGATAGACTTGATCATAAACCCACAATTCATCAGTCTCTAGACTTGATCATAAACCCACAATTCATCGGTCTCAACAAACACACCGCAAAAAAAGATTACATCGAATAGATCTCCACAAGAGAGGGGGAGAACATTGTATTGAGATCCAAAAAGAGAGAAGAAGCCATCTAGCTACTAACTATGGACCCGTAGGTCTGAAGTAAACTACTCACACTTCATCGGAGAGGCTATGGTGTTGATGTAGAAGCCCTCCGTGATCGATGCCCCCTCCGGCGGAGCTCCGGAACAGGCCCCAAGATGGGATCTCGTGGATACAGAAAGTTACGCGGGCGGTGGAATTAGGGTTTTGGCTCCATCTGATCGTTTGGGGGTACGTGGTATATATAGGAAGAAGACATCGGTGGAGCAACAGGGGGCCCACGAGGTGGAGCGCGCCCTACCTCGTGGCCCCTGTTACTTTCTTGACGTAGGGTCCAAGTCTCCTGATCTTATCTTGAGAAAATCACGTTCTCCGAAGGTTTCATTCCGTTTGGACTCCGTTTGATATTCCTTTTCTTCGAAACCCTAAAACAGGCAAAAAACAGCAATTCTGGGCTGGGCCTCCGGTTAATAGGTTAGTCCCAAAAATAATATAAAAGTGGATAATAAAGCCCAATAATGTCCAAAACAGTAGATAATATAGCATGGAGCAATCAAAAATTATAGATACGTTGGAGACGTATCAGAGACGTATCAAGCATCCCCAAGCTTAATTCCTGCTCGTCCTCGAGTAGGTAAATGATAAAAACAGAATTTTTGATGCGGAGTGCTACTTGGCATAATTTTAATGTAATTCTTCTTAATTGTGGTATGAATATTCAGATCCAAAAGATTCAAGACAAAAGTTCATATTGACATAAAAATGATAATACTTCAAGCATACTAACTAAGGAATTATGTTTTCTCAAAATAACATGGCCAAAGAAAGTTCATCCCTACAAAATCATATGGTTTAGTCATGTTTCATTTTCGTCACACAAGAATGCTATCATCATGCACAACCCCAATGACAAGCCAAGCAACTGTTTCATACTTTAGTAATCTCTAACCTATAAACTTTCACGCAATATATGAGCCCCAGCCATGGACATAGCACTATAGGTGGAATAGAATATAATGAGGGGGTTATGTGGAGGAGACAAAAAGGATAAAGTCTCACATCAACGAGGCTAATCAATGGGCTATGGAGATGGCCACCGATTGATGTTAATGCAAGGAGTAGGGATTGCCATGCAACGGATGCACTAGTGCTATAAATGTATGAAAGCTCAACAAAAGAAACTAGTGGGTGTGCATCCAACTTGCTTGCTCATGAAGACCTAGGGCACTTGAGGAGGCCCATTGTTGGAATATACAAGCCAAGTTCTATAATGAAAAATTCCCACTAGTATATGAAAGTGAAAACATGAGAGACTCTCTACTATGAAGATCATGGTGCTACTTTGAAGTACAAGTGTGGCAAAGGATAGTAACATTGTCCCTTCTCTCTTTTTCTCTCATTTTTTTGGGCCTTTTCTTATGGCCTTTCTCTTTTTTATGGTATTTCTCTCTTTTTTTATTCCTCACTTGGGACAATGTTCTAGAAAATGATGATCATCACACTTCATTTTATTTACAACTCAATGATTACAACTCGATACTAGAACAAAAGATGAATCTATATGAATGCCTCTGGTGGTGTACCGGGATATGCAATGACTCAAGAGTGACATGTATGAAAGAATTATGAATGGTGGTTTTGCCACAAATACTATGTCAACTACATGATCATGCTAAGCAATATGACAATGATGAATGTGTCATGATGAATGAAATGATGGAAAGTTGCATGGCAATATATCTCGGAATGGCTATGGAAATGCCATAATAGGTAGGTATGGTGGCTGTTTTGAGGAAGATATAAGGAGGTTTATGTGTGAAAGAGCGTATCATATCATGGGGTTTGGATGCACCGGGTAAGTTTGCGCCAACTCTCAATGTAAGAAAGGGCAATGCATGGTACCGAAGAGTCTAGCAAGGATGGAAGGGTGAGAGTGCGTATAATCCATGGACTCAACATTAGTCATAAAGAACTCACATACTTATTGCAAAAATCTAGAAGTCATAAAAAACCTTGGTACTACGCGCATGCTCCTAGGGGGATAGATTGGTAGGAAAAGACCATCGCTCGTCCCCGACCGCCACTCATAAGGAAGACAATCAAATAACACCTCATGTTTGAAATTTGTTGCATAATGTTTACCATACATGCATGCTACGGGACTTGCAAACTTCAACACAAGTATTTCTCAATTTCACAACTACTCAACTAGCACGACTTTGATATTATTACCTCCATGTCTCAAAACAATCATCAAGCATCAAACTTCTCTTAGTATTCAACACACTCCTAAGAAAGTTTTATTATTAATCTTGCATACCAAGCATATTAGGATTTTAAGCAAATTACCATGCTATTAGGACTCTCAAAATAATCTATGTGAAGAATAAGAGATCAATAGTTTCTATAAAACAAATCCACCACCGTGCTCTAAAAGATATAAGTGAAGCACTAGAGCAAAATTATATAACTCAAAAGATATAAGCGAAGAACATAGAGTATTCTAACAAATTCCAAATCATGTATGGCTCTCTCAAAAGATGTGTATGGCAAGGATGATTGTGGTAAACTAACAAGCAAAGACTCAAATCATACAAGACGCTCCAAGTAAAACACATGTCATGTGGTAAATAAAAATATAGCTCCAAGTAAAGTTACCGATAGAAGTAGCCAAAAGAGGGGATGCCTTCCGGGGCATCCCTAAGCTTTGGCTTTTAGGTGTCCTTAGATTATATTGGGGGTGCCATGGGCATCCCCAAGTTTAGGCTCTTTCCATTCCTTGTTCCATAATCCATCAAATGTTTACCCAAAACTTGAAAACTTCACAACACAAAACTTAAAGTAGAAAACTCGTGAGCTCCGTTAGCGAAAGAAAACAAAAGACCACTTCAAGGTACTGTAATGAACTCATTATTTATTTATATGGGTGTTATACCTACTGTATTCCAACTTCTATATGGTTCATAAACTATTTTACTAGCCATAGATTCATCAAAATAAGCAAACAACACACGCAAAACAGAATCTGTCAAAAACAGAACAGTCTGTAGTAATCTGTAGCTAGCGCAAGATATGGAACCCCAAAAATTCTAAAATAAATTGCTGGACGTGAGGAATTTATCTATTAATCCTCTGAAGAAAGAATTAACTAAATAGCACTGTCCAAATAAAAATTACAGCAGTTCTCGTGAGCGCTAAAGTTTCTGTTTTTTACAGCAAGTTCAACGAGACTTTCCCCAAGTCTTCCCAACGGTTCTACTTGGTACAAACACTAATTAAACACAAAAAACACAACCAAAACAGAGGCTAGATAATTTATTTATTACTAAGCAGGAGCAAAAAGCAAGGAATAAAAAAAAATTGGGTTGCCTCCCGACAAGCGCTATCGTTTAACGCCCCTAGCTAGGCATAACAAGCAAGAATAGGTCTAGGTATTGCCATCTTTGCTACTAGGAAAGAAAAGAGCAAAGTTGCTATCTATAGAATTAATCCTTCTATTTTGATAAAGCACATGGATATTAATGGTAGAAGAAAGATTAAGTATGTTACAGAAGTTTGTATCTAGGCTAGCCTTTATCTCTTTAATAGATTCATTTTGGTAAGAGAGCAAAAGAGATGTAGATTCAACTTTCTCATTCATGGGATGCCCAAATATAGTTTTCATTTTTTCATCAGTGTCTACGACATCCCCTTCAAGGAAACCTTCTTCAAATATAGAATCTAAGACATGCTTAAAAGAATAAGGAAGGGCAATATAGAAGCTTTTTAGGTAAACTTCAATTTGATGTTGAGGAACATAACTAGCCCTGATCCCTAATAGTCTATACCAAGCAACTTTCAAAGTTTCATCAAGTAAATAACGAAAAAAATCCAGAATCATCTTCATCAAAATTATTAAGACTCTCATTGATAACTCCGGTAGGTTTTTTCATAGTATCCTTATTTATAAGTTTAGCGAGGATAGAGGGGTTGTCCATAGTACTAAAACTCTGGAGAGAACTCCCAACCCTATTTGATTCAGACATAGCGGAAGAAAGG
The DNA here is from genome assembly GCF_003073215.2 of Triticum urartu. Classification (NCBI taxonomy): domain Eukaryota; kingdom Viridiplantae; phylum Streptophyta; class Magnoliopsida; order Poales; family Poaceae; genus Triticum; species Triticum urartu. The sequence continues at coordinate 113,765,317 of NC_053027.1, read as the reverse complement.
CAAGCGGAAAGAGAGGGAGGATAGAGAGAGAGGGGGGGCGAATAAAACGGCAAGGGTGAATTGGGGGGAGAGGAAAACGAGAGGCAAATGGCAAATAATGTAATGCGGGAGATAAGGGTATGTGATGGGTACTTGGTATGTCGACTTTTGCGTAGACCTCCCTGGTAACGGTGCCAGAAATCCTTCTTGCTACCTCTTTTAGCACTGCGTTGGTTTTCCCCGAAGAGGAAGGGATGATGCAACAAAGTAGCGTAAGTATTTCCCTCAGTTTTTGACAACCAAGGTATCAATCTAGTAGGAGGTTACGCGCGAGTCCCTTGTACCTGCACAAAACAAATAAATCCTCGCAACCAACGCAAATAGGGGTTGTCAATCCCTATAGGGCCACTTACGAGAGTGAGATCTGATAGATATCATAAGATAATATTTTTGGTATTTTTATGATAAAGATGCAAAGTAAAATAAAAGCAATGTAAATAGCAAAGTAAATAACTAAGTAGTAGGAGATTGATATGATAAAGATAGACCCGGGGGCCATAGGTTTCACTATTGGCTTCTCTCAAGAGCATAAGTATTCTACGGTGGGTGAACAAATTACTATTGAGCAATTGACAGAATTGAGCATAGTTATGAGAATATCTAGGTATGATCATGTATATAGTCATCACGTCCGAGACAAGTAGACCGACTCCTACATGCATCTAGTACTATTACTCCACTCATCGACCGCTATCCAGCATGCATCTAGAGTATTAAGTTAAAAATAGAGTAACGCCTTAAGCAAGATGATATGATGTAGAGGGATAGACTCATGCAATATGAAGAAAACCCCATCTTGTTATCCTCGATGGCAACAATACAATATGTGCCTTGCTGCCCTTACTGTCACCGGGAAAGGACACCGCAAGATGGAACCCAAAGTTAAGCACTTCTCCCATAGCAAGAAAGATCAATCTAGTAGGCCAAACCAAACTGATAATTCAAAGAGACCTGCAAAGATAACCAATCATACATAAAAGAATTCAGAGAAGATTCAAATATTA